>NC_133662.1:54537138-54735755 GCF_037893015.1 Macrotis lagotis
CCAATAAAATCATCTTGGCAGGTGAGCTAAACCAAGTTGAGGATAACTGACAGGTCTGCCATTGGACATTTATGACTGAAAAAGAGATTGAAGCTGATGACTTTGCACAACTCTGCTTCTCTGAAATCCAATTCAAACATTGGGATTATCCACTATTTTACTATAGCACGGTGATGTCATTGGTCCTCTTCAGAAACAAAGAAAAACAAACTCCCTGACAGCAATAAGTTTTTGCTTTTGTATTCCCACATCTAACACAGTACCTGACATATAATAGGTAGTTAATAATTGTTTATGGTATGCACTTGCTATGCATTTGAAATGGATCTGTGCTTCTATTCATTTGCATATTCTGTCTACTCATATAGATTGCAAAAAACCCACACATTTCCATCCATGGTAACCTGTGTTCATGCTTTCACATAAGTTCAGCACTATATCTCCCCGATGTCCTGAAAAGTTTTATGTCCTTTGGGTTTATCAGAATACCAGTGAAATACTTGAGTTGTTCACCTGTTGTCACTCTTGCCTAGAACATCTTGCTTTATATACTTGCTTTATACATTTTCCTGATTTACATCCAGTTTTTCTATAAACTATATAATTTGACAGAAATAACAGTAATTACAAGCATATTTAAGCCTTTATAAGTTGTAAGGAAGTTGGGGAAAGGAGATCATTTGGAAGGGAATATAAAGGTGTCGGCATGTTAAATTTGAGACCTTGATTGAAATTCAGTTCAAAATACCTGGTTGAAAAGATATTTGATGATGAAGAGCTTAATGTCTCTGTGTTGCTCTCTCTCTCTCTCTCTCTCTCTCTCTCTCTCTCTCTCTCTCTTTCTCTCTCTCTCTCTCTTTCTATTTTCATTCCAAATTTTGCTAGAGGATATTCTACTATACCTCTCAGCACATTTTACATATATATATATGTGTGTGTGTGTGTGTGTGTGTGTGTGTGTGTGTATGCTTTTGCATACAATATCATAGAAGCTTATATTTGGAAAGGACCTGAGAGGCCATGTGATATAACCTTTGCTAAAACATAGGTTTTGATAATATTTCCTATAAGTAGTCATTTAGCCTCTATTTAAATATCTCCATGATGATATTATGGGCTATGTTGCTGTTGTTTAATCATTTCTGACTCTCTGTGACTCCCTTTAGGATTTCCTTAGCAAAAATACAGGAGTGGTTTGCTAGCTTACTTTACAGATGAGGAAACTGAGTCAAACAGGGTTAAGTGGCCTGCGAGGGTGACACAGCTAGTAGGTATCAGAGGACAGATTTGAACTTTGAAGATGAGTTTTCCTGACTGTAGACTTGACATTATCCACTGAACCATCTAGTTACCCCTATTGTGGGTGATATTTTTCTCAAATATTTAGTTTTAGTTTAGAATATAATTTTATATTTCACATACATTCACAACATGAAGGATGAATCAAATTTTTGCCATAATCAGTAATCTAACAGATCAATTTGTTCAGTATAACATTTAAAGAGCAATCTTTATATAAATCATTATTTGTAAATTAGTAAACATTAACTCCTATGACTATTAGAAAATTGCAGTTGTGATAAAAATCTGTTTCTGTGAAAGACTGAAAAAAATGCTTCCTTAACAATTATATCTTTGAAATCAAAAGAGACCATCTATTAGGAAAGAAGCAGTGGAATATAATGAATATATGGCTTGGCGTCAGGCTGCTTGAGTTGAAGTTCTGCTTCTGATGTATACTGACTGTGAGACTATGGGTAAGTGATTTAATGTCTCAATTCCTTTGACCACCATTTAGATTTATATTTTAGAGATAAATTGTGGGTCTTAATTGATGCAGGAAGTGAGAATCTATGCCAATGAAATCACAATTCTGGACCAAAAACAAATCACAAATACAAAATAAATGTTTTTTTATCTTAAAATTTTATGTCTATCATCAGGGAAATTTAACTGAGTAGGATTATTGCCAGGATTTCTCTTAAGTATTTTATCTAAATTTTCAATGGCCTTGAATTAGTCAGATAATTCTTTGGATATATTCTACCTTTATATCAGAGATTACTTCAGGAAGATATCAAGATCAATGATAGATCAATCCAATCATAGAATAGTGCATGTCATCTATTGCAACTATTTTATCTGGAGCATAGATCCCTTCTGTGATATTTCTAACTGGTTGTTCCCCAGTCTCTGTAGAAAACAGTTCTAATGGGGCAGCTAGGTGGCACAATGGTAGTACCTGCCCTGGTGTCAGGAGTAATTGAGTTCAAATCCACTCAGACACTTAATCTCAGACACTTAATAATTACCTAGCTGTGTGACCTTGGGCAAGCCACTTAACCCCATTGTCTTGCAAAAAATAAAAATAAATAAAAAAATAAAGCAGTTCTAATAATATTAGAGGACTCACTTCTTTCTTAGGTGCCTCATTTTATTTTCAGAGCACAATAATATTTTATGGGCTGTCCTTAAGGAATTAAAAAAAGATGTTAACTTTGTTGGCTTGGCTATAGAAAAACCATTGAATTATCCTGGTATACAGTAACAGGAACTATGCTAGGTTCTGGGTACAGAGACAAAAAGAAAAAGAGAAAAATCAGTTTCATTCATGATACAATGATATGAGCACACACACGTGTATGTATGCATATATATATACACATATAAAGATGATAATGATGATAATGATGATGATGTGTGTCCATTCTCAAAGAAGACTATCAGGGGAGGTGATGCCATGACAAGCACATGAATTGAATTTGAGTAAAAGGGTGATTTGCTAAGTCACCCACCTTACTTTTCTCTTCCAAAGACATCTGGTCCAGAGGCCAAATATGAATCAGGATGACTGGAGTTGGTCTTGGATGAAAGGCAATCAGGGTCACATGACCTGAGTCTGAGACTGGATTTGACCTGACTACGAGGCCAGTGCTCTATCCACTGCACCATCTAGCTGCTCTAAATACAAAATAAATAGAAAAGAATTAAGGAGGAAAGTCACTTGTAGTTGGGGGAGAAGGAGAGATAAGGGGAAAAAGTAGAGAACATGGTGCTTGAGTCCCAAAGGAAATGAGGTATTCTATGAATGATGCAGAGAAACAGAAACAACATAGAAAAAATGAGAAGAAAAAATCCTAATATTTACAGCTATCTAGGCAAGTCCCCTAACCCTATTTGCCTCAGTTTCCTCCTATTTAAAATGAGGCAGAGAAAGAAATGGCAGACCACCCCAGTAGCTTTGTCAAGAAAACCCCAAATGAAATCATGAAGAGGAGGATATGTCTAAACAACTGGACAACAAAATAGGAATAGGCTACTTGAGGAGTTGTTATGCTGTCCTTCAGTGGTATCTTCAAACAAAAGTTGGAGGAACACATTGGAATTCTCTCCTTCCTCATCTTTCTTCTATCTTCTATCCTTTGTTTTCTTCAAGTTCCAACTAAAACTTCATTTACAAGAAGTCTTCCCCAATTCCTTTTATTGTTAATACTTTCTTTTTATGATTGTGTCCAATTTATAGTGTATATACCGTGTTTGTGCTTTTTACCTATTATAGCTTATATTATACCCATAATATATACCTATTATAAATTATACTTATATAATAACTATTTACCTATTATCTGTCCCACTGCATTGTGAGGGCCTGAAGAGCAGGGTCTGTTTTTTTTTCTCTCTTTGAGTTTTTGCTTTGTTTTGCATTTATTTTTAACACCAATATTTAGCCACATAATAAGTACTTGATAGATATTTATTATTATTTTACTGAATATTGTAGAAGAAATTTTGTCCAGGTCTTGGGTAACCAAGCAACATTCTGAGACTCCTTCCAACTCCTAGATTTTGTGATTCTACTAGAAAGACTTTTTTTTAATAATATAACATTTCTTCATGTCTCTATCCTCAGGTCGTTCAAACTGATAGTTTTATGAATTAATTTCTAATCCTTTCATCATCCTGGTTATCCTCTGCCACATGTGCCCTAGCCCTCCTTAAAATTAATCATTAAACACAGTATCTTAGATGTAGTCTGTAGATCATTCTTATTTTCTATCAAGATCATCTTCTAACAATACATTTTATGAAACTTTCCAGGGAATATTATGGATTCTCCTCTAATATGCCTGGTTATACCTTCTTAGTTAAAACTGAACAAAAGGGGCAGCTAGGTTGCAGTGGATAAAGCATCAGCCTTGGAGTCAGGAGTACCTGGGTTCAAATCCGGTTGCAAACACTTAATAATTACCTAGCTGTGTGGCCTTGGGCAAGCCACTTAACCCCATTTGCCTTGCAAAAAAACCATAACCAACCAAACAAAAAATAAAATAAAATAAAATTGAACAAAAAAGGGGGGGAATATATACTTTAGACATACTCCTACATATCTCTTTTATTTTGGCATTAAATTGTATACCTCTATCTTTTGTAACTTAATGTTTTCTTGTACAAATATCTTATTTCTCTAGTGAGGCTGTAAAAGTAGAAAAGTGTCATCTGCTTCTTTTTGAATGTGCCTCCAAATATAAAAGTTTTCACGCTGTTCATTTAACTTGAGTTCGAGTGAATTGATCTCAAATATCATTTTGCTAATGTCATTTTAATCATAATTTTGATTATCTCTTTGTTTATGTTTAGTAATTTTCATTCAATAAGAAACCAAAGCATTTGGGGATTTGAAAAGTGTCTAAGCAAAAACCCTTGGCTCTCTCCTTACTACCCAGTATTGGTGTCTTCAGAGTGAAATAATACATAATAAATGATTGTGGTTATTCTAAAATGTAGGAGGAAGAAATCTGCTCAAAGGTTCCTATGAGATAATAAGTAAAATTATTATCAGCATTTTGGTTTAATGGGTCATATTAAAGAGAAAAAAAAAGGTGATGAATTCTAAAATTAAGCACCAATGGGAGCTTTGAGAAAGTGGTTTAAAAAAAAAGTAGGGGCAAAGTAGAACAACTATGTAATTGGATCTAAGCAATTCTTGATTGGGTCAGAAGCTAGTAATCAAAAGCAATTTGGGTCATGTCGACCTGATCAGAGAAATATACTAGTTCCTGGCTGGCCATGTTATCTCACTGATTTGTTACCTTGCATTTGCATCCATTCTGAAATCATACTGTTGAAAATTAAGTATTTGAGAGGTATTTTCTCTCCAAGAGGAATATTCTTCCAGTTTAAACAAAAGCAAATGAATATTCATAAAAAATGATTTCTAAGAGGTAACCAGCACCTCTAAAGGCCAGCATTTTGATATTATAAAGTTGTTCTTATTAAAATTCAAAGATTCCGTTAAAGTAGTTTTCTCTCAAGGTTCATATAGCACAACTTTCAACTCTTCAGTCTCATGTTGGAAGAGATATGTGTCTCATCACATAAATTCAGAACATTTTTTCTATTAAGTTTCAGTTTTAGGATCTTGGATTATAGCTCAGAAGACTCTGAATCAATCTTGGGAAATAGAAGTTATCATCTAAACATTTTATGGGGTATTTCATTTTAGACCCTTTCAGTATTATGTGACTTTTCAAGCTTTAAAGTTGGTGTCATTTGTTGGGCCTTGACTGTCACTAAGGTGAAAGTCCTTCCATGAAGTTATTAAAAAATCTCACAGGAACGTGTTATTAATTCCCAAAATCCTTGCTAAAAAATGTACTAGATTTTTTTCAAAGAGTTTCTATTCTTTCTCTGTTGCTAAACTTTGCTGTAAGAGACTGTTGAGGCATTGTAAACTTTTAAGACCTGTTATCCTCAAGCACCTGAGCATTATTTCACTTGTAATTAGAGAATGCCTCAGGGTTGGGAGTGAAAAGATATTTAAACACTTGCTTGGGGTTGAATAAACAGAGAACTTTCCATCCTTGTCTCCTGCCTCTTCAACATTTGTCAGAGTAAAGGATAAGCCAGCCTGCAGGAACCCAACACATCGCAAAATATTACGTACTAGATTTATGTCACATTCACTCAATTGCTATGATCATTTTCAAATTGAAATAATATCTAAAACATAGCAGGGTTCTCAGATTATATAATGAAGAAGGGTCCTATGTTAATAATTCAGAAGCAAAGAAACATGACAAAAGAAACACAATTCAATAAATTCTTTTATACAATTTCAGATATATGCTACCTTGAAGAAAAGGTGAGACAAATATAAATAAGATTCCAGGGAATTCTAAAAACTATGTCCATAGAAAGTTAGGCTTGGTTGTTATTGCATATGTGGATAGTTGTCCTAAAGTGAAACAGCTTCTTTTCATATTTAATCAGGAATTAACAAAAAATCTACTAAATATTTTATGAGGCACTTCATTTAAAGGGCATTTCATTTAAAGACACTTCATTTTTTTTTAAAAAATGACCTTTAAATGTCACCTCTCTTTTTTTCCTCAATTTTGCTTTGCCACAACCTTGTCCTATAAATAATTGTTTAAAAATTATCATCCCACAAAAACTCTGACCTTCCTCATGAAGATAGTACTCAATAAAGTGAATGAAGGCATTCCAAGTGATGAAGAGATAACTGCTAAGGATACATAGTCCTTGTAAAGATGAAAGAGACCTTGGAAATCATCAACTCTCATTTTTCACAGTATGAAACTAAAGTTTAGTGAAGTCAGATTCTGGGTTCTAGGAACAATTTAAATTATTGAAACGGATTTTTAGAAACTAAATGCAAAGGCTTACATACAAAGGGCAACATTACATACTGACTAGAAAACTGATCTTAAATTCACTAATGAACCCAGGTTCAAGTCTTGTCTCTGAACACATGATGGCTTTGTGAACTTGAATGAATCATTTAACTTTTTAGTGTCTCAGATAATGTAGTGGAGTGGCCAGTCTGCATTGGCAGAGGGAGTGTTCTCATTTGAAAATCTTTATATCTTTAAATAACAGGTACAGTCCAACAAAGTATTATGAATACTCTTCTAAAGTCAACTCATAGTTATATTTGAGTTATGAAAATTGTTTTGCCCATTTGGGTTGGGGAGCAGGGTGGGGTTGGAGAAATTTCATTTTAGGAAATATTTAACCTCTCTAAACTTCACTTTCCTCATCTGTAAAATGAGGCTAATTATATTTGTGCTAACTACCTCACAAGGTTTATTTGAGGAAAAGTACTTTTTAAATTTTAAAAAGTAATGTAAATGCATTAACATGAATGTATGATAAACATATTACTCAAAAAAATAAACTGCCTCATATTTAGTTATTACAGGTATATAGTAGATTCCTAATAAATACTAGTTGATTGACAAGCAATGAAACAAATAGGTGGGTGAACTTTAAGCAAACAATTATGAAAGTCTAATGGTTGTTCAACTACATAATTGAGTCATTTTACAAAGGTATTTCCTAGTATTACATTTAATACTGATCTCCCTAGTTCATTTGAAAAAGTTTAGAGTACAGAATTTTTTTATTTGAAATTACTTGATGGAATAAGTCTATGAGAACAACTCTACATATTTGGACAAATCAGTGAGTAATAAAGTTTTAGCTCATGAGGAAAACCTAAATGTCTGAATTTCAATTTATGGATCTTAGCTTGGTAAAGGTAAGGAAATGTTTAAAAAATTCTGTTTAATTATGATGTCATTATCATTCCTATCACCCAGAACCATATGATCAGATTATCATTTGTACTGTTAAAAAAAAATCAAGTTGGCTTCTGATTATTCCTCCATGACTCAAAATGAGAAATATCTATTTATTCTAAAACATATTTTTACATATGCTTGAAAATTATATTTTCTTTTTCCACAAAACAACTATCATATATTCATAAATTTTAGAAGTAGAGAACTTTTAGGCTGTCATCTGGTCCTGTGACTCCTGGGTTCATGAGGTTAAGATGTTATTTTCTGTATTTTATAGATAATCCAAGTGAGGGTTAAAGTGGTTAATTATCTTGCCCAAGTTGTACAGCTAGTAAACAAGCATTTTCACTCAATTCTCATACTTTGTAGAACTATTTTTCTAAGATACCCAGTACCTCTGAAATTGATTTAGTTGCTAGCAAGGGAATATTAAGCTCATCCAGAGGAAGCAACTTATCTTCCATATTATTTCCTTGGTTGTTTAATACCAGGATGATTTGTAGTTTTGCATTATCAATTCTGGCCCTTTTAATCATTAATGAAAATACTGTTTTAAGAACTGCTTATAATTTGGATAACAATTAAATCTTTGGGCTAAGGTACTTTTGAAGGATTGGGCTACAGTACCTGTTTCTATCTGTCATATTTTAGTATATACTATGACAAAGAAATTCATACAATAAGAGATCAAGAATACTCAACCTCTTTTATGTCAACACTCCCACTTACAAAATAAGTAATTGAATCATTAAAAGGGAACTGACTTGAACAAGATTACAAAGTTATACATATACATATATATATATATTTGAAGGCAATACAAAATATTTGAAAACAGAAGGAAAAAATGATTTGTTTTATTATAAAGTTACTTAAATCAATTTTTGTGTTAACTATTAGAAGATAAACATTTAATAACATAAACTTATTGAAGAAGTAGACCATACCCAGGAGTTCTACATTACTGTCAATCATTTTTCTACTATCTGGAGTTTAACATATTTATTTGATAATACAGATTATCCAACTGAAGCTGCCCTCTAGAGACACTGATAAACTTCTCTTCTGCTTAAAATACAGCATTATAACTAGGATCAAATATATTTAAAAAACTGGCCTTGGGGTAGAACCAAGATGGTGACAGGAGAACCTCTCCTAGGTGTTCTCTTCATAATATTTCAAAAATCATAAAATTATGACTCTAACTAAATTTTCAAGAGACAGAACCCACAGAAAGATCCAGGGGAGGGGCAATTCTCTAGACCAAGGTAACCTGGAAAATAGTGAAAAAACTCTGCTCCACGGGGTTAGAGTGACGGCCCCACCAAAGTGAAAGAAACTTCAGCTTCCAGGAAAGAGCCCCAGGGCTCCCACAGCCGAAGCAGTTTCCTGACCTGTACCCTAGGGAGCAATGGGCACAACTTGCAGGATCAGTGAGAGACCTCTGCCAGAGTGAGTACAAAGCCCAGGCCCTCAGGGTACTCAGCCAGCACTAGAGGCCATGGCAGACCAGATCCAGGAAATGGAAGCAGGTTTGGAGCCTGCAAGCAGGAGCCTCCAGGCAACTGAGCCCATGGAAGGTAGGGGAGGGAGACTACTGAGGTCTGTCCTCTGTACCTGGAACAGGACTCTGGGACTCTGACCACATTCAGATCCTGATCGCAGTCTAGGCACCCTATAGAACAGGGCCCCTACACGTCAGCCCCATGGCAGAGGGGTGTGCTTGTGATCATTCATAGACCAGGAGAGCAGTCAGAGCTTCACACACTGAGATCCTTTGGGGTGGGGATGTCCTAATAATACTCAAAGGTTCAGGAAGCACCCCAAAACCAGGCACAGGCTAGAGAAATGAGTAAACAGAGGAAAAAAGAGGAACACCATTAAGAAATACTTTGTCTATGATCCCAAGAAGGATCAAAATACTCAATCTGAAGATGAGAAAGTCCAAGCTCCTGCATCTAAAGGACTCCAAGAAAAACAGAAGTTTGCCTCAGGCTATGACAGACCTCAAAAAAGACTTTGAAAATCAAGTAAGGGAGATAGAAGAAACACTGGGGAAAAGAAATGAGAGAGATGCAGGAAAAACATGAAAAAGATGTCAGCCGCTTAGTCAAGGAGATTCGAAAAAAAAGCTGAAAAAAATAACATGTTAAAAACCAGCATACGTCAAATGGATAAAACAGTTCGAAAAAGTTATTGAGGAGAAGAATGCTTTAAAAAGCATATTTGACCATTTGAAAAAGGAGATAAGAAAGCTCTCTTGAGAAAACAAATCCTTCAGATGTAGAATGGAGCTAAAGTAAGCTGATGACTTTACAAGAAGTCTAGACACAATACTTCAAAACCAAAAGAATGAAAAATTAGAAGAAAATGTGAAACATCTTATTGAAAAAATAACTGATTTGGAAAACAGATTCAGGAAAGATATTTTAACAAATATTGGGATACCTGAAAACCATGATCAGGAAAAGAGCCTTGACCTTATTTTTAAAGAATTCTTATAGGAAAATTGCCCTGATATCCTAGAAGCAGAGGGCAAAATAGAAATTGAGAGAATCCACTGATCTCCCCTGGAAAGAGATTTAAAAAAAAAACCTAACCTCCAGGAATATTATAGCCAAGTTCCAGAACTCCTAAGTCAAAGAGAAAATATTACAAGCATCCAGAAGGACACAATTCAAATATTGTGGAGCTGTAGTCAGGATCACACAGGACTTAGCAGCAACTACATTAAGGGATCATAGGGCTAGGAATATAATATTCCAGAAGGCAAAAGAGCTTGGAAAGCAACTAAGAATCAACTATCCAGCAAAACTGAACATCATCTTCTGGGGGAAAAGATGGACTTT
The DNA here is from genome assembly GCF_037893015.1 of Macrotis lagotis. Taxonomy (NCBI): domain Eukaryota; kingdom Metazoa; phylum Chordata; class Mammalia; order Peramelemorphia; family Peramelidae; genus Macrotis; species Macrotis lagotis. The sequence goes on from NC_133662.1 coordinate 54,547,592, forward strand.
CAATGAACCAGGAGAATTTCAATTGTTTCTGTTGAAACAACCTGAGCTGAACAGAAAGTTTGGCCTTCAAATACAGGACTCAGGTGAAGCATAGAGAGTGGACGACAAGGGTAAAACATAAGGGACTTCTTGATGATGAACTGCATGTATTCCTGCATAGCAAAATGATACTAATAATTCTCATATGAACCTTCTCATTTAATAGAGCAGGTAGAAGGAGCTTTTATAGATAAAGCACAGGAGAGAACTGAATTTGAAGATATTGTAAAAATGGAATTAATAGCTAAAAGGGAAATGGACTGGAAGTAAGAGAAAGGAGAGGTGGAATAGGCTAAGAGATTTCATATAAAAGATTTTATATATATATATATATATATTGCAATGAGTTATTGCAATGATTTGGAAGGGGGAAGGTGAGAGGGAATGAGGGAACCTTCACTCTCATCAGAAATGGCTCAGAGAAGAAACAGCATACACAGGGATGTGGGTGATGGAGGAGAGGGTAGATATCATAGGAGAGAATAGTCAGATGTAATAAATTTTCTATTTTGCTTCTTGCAAGAGACTGGGATTGGGTGGCTTGTCCTGGACCACAGGGACAGGTGGTTGCTGGGTCTCAGGGGCGGTATGTGAGCTTGGGGCCTCATGGCCCCAGGGTCAGTGATCAGTCCATTGCGCCACTCAGCTACTCTACAGCACATTTTAGAAGAGGGACAGAGTTAAAGGAGAGAGAAAATATATGGTATTGGGGAAGTATGGATGGAGGGAACTACAATCAGCAACAGCAACAGTGGAAAAATATAGAAGTAACTTTTGTGATGGACTTATCATAAAGAATGTGATCCACCCACAACAGAGCTGATGGTATCAGAACACAGACTGAAACACATTTTTTTCTCTTTCTTTTACTTTATTTCTCATTAGGGTCTATATATATTTTGGGGGGAAGGGGTATTATGTTTACTCTTAAATAAGAATATTTTAGCAATATATCAAACATAAAAATCACAAAAAAACTGGCCAGAACCTACCTTTCACAACTTAGTTTTCATGTACTCTTTTCTAGTCAAACTGGCATTCTTTCTGTTTTCCTCACACATATTATCTCCTACCTCTCCATACCTTTTTATACATTGTCCCTCCATTCCAAAATTTTCTTTCTTCTTTATCTTCACATCTTAGAATCTTTAGAATCTTTCAAAATCCAGTTCATGTTACTACACAAGACTTTTCCTGATGCCTTAACTGATGCCTCCTCACATCATGAAAATTGTATTGTTCATTTTTAATATATTTTGTATATACATATATGTATGGATATATACATGGTTTTTCCCTTGATAGAATGTAACCTCCTTAAGAGTAGGGATTATTGTTCTTTTTTGTCTTTGTTTCCCTAGCTCTTAAAGCATGGGTTATCTAAAAGATAACTTATAGATAGTGATTGTTAATTATGTAGAAATGGTTAAAACTAAACCTTGAAACATTTCTCCTCAGTCCAAGTCAAGTTCTTTACACTATACCAGTAAACACATGCACACACACACACACACACACCCCTCAGGGAAAACACAATTATAATATGCACAGCACTGTAATAGACTCAATAACTGCATTCTACTTCAGGTTTCTCAGACTCCTTGCTTCATGATCCTAGACAAGTTATTTAATCTTATCTGCATTTCTGTTTCTTCATGAAATGAAAGTGTTGGCTTATATGACCTGAATAGTCTCTCCCTGATCTAAAATTACCTGGCTTGAGTCTATGATTCTTTGATTTGTACTCTTTCTGATATTTTACATGGTATTGCTTTTCCCTCCAATAAAACCATTCATTTAGTGTGATAAAAATCATTTAAGAATCATATAAAAGTCAATATATTCAACTGCTGCTGTTATTGCCTTTTTTTCCATATTCATATTTAAATGACTGTCATGGGGCGGCTTGGGGGATAGGAGAAGCTTTATCTTACCATGATAATTAAAGCAGAAGATAAAGTATTCTGAATGGAATTTACTATTGTTGCAAGATGAAATGAAATTGTCTTATATGAAAAGTCATATTAGGAGTAAGTTTTTTTAATAGATTTATCATTCACAAAAACATAATTCACCAAATAATCAGTGAGGAGAATTACATCTAGCTTAAAAAGGATAAATAGTAGAATGCATTTTTATAGAAGCAGATGTCTCTGTAAGCATTAAACCTTTGACCACCAAAGAGAATAATATTTAATTTATATTATTTTAAGGGGAAAACACATTTGTTAGAGATTAGAAATATTATTTAAATCAGTACAAATTATGAGTACCCATTAGAATTTATTTTTAACATAATGTCTAGGATGTATATATCATAAACCTAGAAAAGTCTTGCTCTTTTTTCATATAAAACATAAAATGTTGCATAAAGATAAAAAATGAATGCATAAAAATTCAACATAAGGATTAACTGAAGGAAAATAGTTTCTTTTTCCTCCTAAAGTTTATAGCTATATGTACTAACTTGTCCTGCTACTCCAGTCTCTTTATTTCGGCTATAGATTTCAATCAGAAAAGTGCAATAAATAGAACTTTAAGCTTCCCTCCTAGCTCTCTAATCTATATAGCTTTTGCTTCTGAGAGACTCAGCTATTATCCATTTAGATTTCAATATAAGCATCTGGTATGACAAGATTATGGGTTTTTTTTTAAGTTCTTTGTTTTCTGAAGTGACCAAAATTGTTCTCATTTCATATAGAACTTTTTACTATTCCAAGGAAGCAAGAATTCTACTCTACTAAAACTAAGTCATAAATTTTTTAAAAAACATTATACAGCTGAAAACAGCAGACTTCTTTTTGTTTCTGTTTATATCCCTCCATGCCTCCCCAAATAAAATGGCTTGGGGTGGGGATGAGGGAGTAGAATGATGCTATCTCAAAAACATTTTATCTTATTTCATTCAATTAGATTTCAAAACTATAATCACTTTTAAAGTTTTCTAAAGCAGAGAAGTCTTCTTTACCCTGTTCTCTACTACCTACCCTTTACAAATGTATGATGCTTTTGAATATCTATTCATTTACTACCACTAATAGTAATTCTTATCAAATATTCCTAAAACCATTATTGATCCTAATGCTAGATGGAGACCAAATGCTAGATGGTCTGCCAAAGATGTACTTTCTAAATCCCATCAGCAGCAACAATTTTGAATTGAATTTGCATCACCCAGAAAGATAATTTTTAAAATCACCTTTAGGTTGTTAAAAATTTTGTTGTGAGAAAGATAAATAATTTTACCTTTTATTTTAAAAATTACTCCATGAACAAGCATTTAGTAATCATATAGGTTCTAGAACTGGTCTAGGCTCTGGGAATATATTCCTAAAATCAAGACTGTCTTTAACTTTGGGGACTTCCATTCTATTATAATAAATATGGTAAAAATTAAGAAATTAAAATAGACATCATCAAATTGAACATATTAACTTACTAGAAATTTAATTTTATTTTTACAAATTCCTATGGAGAAGCACCTGGATTATTCTGAATAACTTAATAATATAAATAATAGGGGTGACTAGGTGGTGCTGTAGATAGAACACCAGCCCTGGAGTCAGGAGTACCTGAGTTCAAATATGGTCTCAGATACTTAATAATTGCCTAGTAGTGTGACCTTGGGCAAGTTACTTAATCCCATTTGCCTTGCAAAAGCAAAAAAAAACCTATTCAAATAATAGAGACAATAATTTTTGTTTACTTACTTTGATGGATCCCTGCTTTCAGTAGTGTGGGTAATTTCTATTTTTGAAAAAACAAAGACCCAATCTTCACATGCCTTTTTTATACCAAGGGCATGCTTCTCTATCTTTTCCATAAATATTTTATAAATGATTCACCCAGTCCTGGAGTCCCTTGTCTCATTTTTTAAATATCTCAAGGATGCTAGTACAGCACTCTCCATCTATTGTCTTTCCTCATTACATTGCATGACCTCTTTTTCCAGTCATATATATCACTGATAATGTCTTTTAAATCACTTCTCAAGAACAAATCATCATTGTAAATATTCTGTAGCCTACCTAAACTTTCTATGAGTCATCTCAGTGCTCTTAAGATTATTTGCTGTTGTGATTATTCTAAGATTTTGATTTATCAAGATTGGCAGTCATATGGCATTATCAGGAAAATGTTGATGTTAAAGGAAGTTTACCATAGTAAGTACACTGGGATTTTTGAAATGTGCAACTGGTCATTTTTTTTGTTCAGTTCATAGACATAGCTGTACAATGGAAAAGAATATATTCTCTTGAGTCAAAAGGTCTTCTTTGGAGATAAACTATAAAACATTGGGCAAGTCATTTAACCATAGTGTTTGTCACTTCAGTCATAATTAAATAAAATGTATTGATCTTAAGAACAACCATCCAACAAAGATGAATACATTCAATTTCTTTTTTTCTAGTGTCATAGATATATTCCAATTTGGTCAGTTTAGTCATTCAACAACACCTCTTATTTGTCCAGTCTTGTCCAACCCTTCATGATCCCTATTTGGATTTTCTTGGCAAAGATACTTGTCATTTCCTGCTCTAGTTCATTTTACAAATGAGGAAATTGAGGCTTACAGGGTTAAGTGCCCATGGTCATATAGTTAATAAATGTGTGAAAATGGATTTGAACTCAAATCTTCTTGACTCCTGACCCAATGCTCTATGCACTGTGCACCTAGCTGCCTATTATTTGCAAAATTGGATGCTAGATGCTAATTGAGACTTGATTTTTGTCCTTTAAAAAGTAAAAGTGCTAAGGGTGTTTTAATTTCAATATTCTCCTTTAGGAAATGATAGCCTTCTGTCATTAAATCTGTAATTTTATGGTTCTGTAGCATATAACTGATTTGCATATAAACATTCAAATTCATTCTATATTCATGTGTTTTTGTGTATATAAATACATATTTGTATATGTATGTATGCATCCCATACACATAAAAGTATGTTTGTAATCTGTGATTTTATTGCTACTCTTTTCACTGACTTAGTAAATTCGGTAAATGAGTGATAAGACATGTAACTAAAAGTTTTGTTATACTATAGGCAAACTAGTAAAGGACCTCTCCAAAATTAGTTAGTCTAATTCTTAGACATCAGAAATACATCTATCCCTGGACCTATACTCAAAACCATTGCACTCTGACCTGAGCCACTGCTTTGCTGGCAGCTCCTCCTAAGAAGCCCCCATCCGCATCATGAGGGGAAAAGAGTACAGTATGCTTACAGTGGAAAGAGAATATGACCTGGAATGATAGGAAATGTAAAATTAAGGGTACTGAATTTGATGGCCTCTGAAATCTCTACCAGTTATGATTGGAGTAGAATGCAAATAGAGGAATATGCATGAATATATAAATATGAACATGCATATAGACATATGGAGAGTTGGACTATTTGATGGGATGAATGTCTGGAAGTATATCTTAGTCTGAGAAATAGGGTTTTTTGATGCCTGCTCTGTTTTCTAGTGTAGATCAAATATATTTTTAGTTGATTTTATACTGATTTATCTAGTAAGTGATGCCTATATAAACATTAAAGAATGGATATAAGGGACATCTGTCTGATAAGAAGTAGCATTCTAAATTTGACATCTTTTGATTTAATTTGGATCAAAGTTAGAAACAAATAGTTTAATAATTTTTTTAAAGTTTATTGAAACAAAGGAACAAGGACAAATGAATACATCCAAATTTTTCTTAATGTGATAGACACTGTGACCAATTAGATCAGATTATTCATTAAAAGGATGTTTATTGAATGCCTACTATTTGCAAGATGGCATTCTAGATGCTTCTCAAGACTTGATTTTAGTCCTTTAGAAGGTAAATGTGCTGTGTTGATAAAATCAAGGTCATGGATAGGAGTATTATATGAGACAGTTAACAGTCTCCTTCAAAATATTATATACTAAATCTTAAATATTGATGATTTGTTACAAGGGATTTGGCCAAAGGCAGTGAAAGAAGTAGCACAAATCTTTCAGCATTACTTCAGAATAAATTCAGAGGATATGCCTTACTAATTATGAATCAGTAATATTTTATATGTAAAGTACAACACATTCTTATATTGATCTTCTCTTAAGATATGAATCTGAATACTTCTCATACTTCTCCAATACTTCTCATATTGATTTAGAATGGTAAGCATGTGACAAAAGTATCTTTTGACTTCTGTTGAAAGAATTTCCTGCTTGTATATAGCAGACTAATACAAAATCTGATTATTTTTGCAAGAGAAATAAAGCCTTTAGTTCAATTTTAAAATATTGTTCTAAGAGCTTTACTAGTTTTATGATTTTAAAGCAAATCAGGATTATCTAAAAACAGATGTCCACATTCATTAGGAAAAAAATTTTGTGAGTTATTTGAAAGCCTAAGTATTTCATCATACTTTTTCAGTCTATCCAAGCTTCTATACCTATAATTTGAAATGCTGTATTGTTTCAAGATTAATCATTTTAGACATGAAATACATAATTATACCCAACAATATAATATAAATTGACACACTTTAAACAGAAATGTGCTACTAAAACATTCAGAAAAATGCTAAGAATCCCTGATGCCCAAGAACAAGAAAAAGCAAATTGCATTTAGCATACTATGAGAGGCCAATTTGTGTGGTCAGTTTTATAAACTTTATAAAGACTATGAAGTTTCAAAGCCATTTGAAACATTCTTTTCTTGATCTTACCTCTCTCTCTCTCTCTCCATCTCTCTTCTTACTCTCTCTGTCTGTCTCTTCTCTCTCATATGCATATATATGTATTTATGTTATCTCTACCTATGAAATATATATTCCATATATAGTCTCAATATAATATTTATATATATATATGAAAATTTAGAAAAATATATTAGGATTTAGAAAATTCTTTACTAAAATTCTACTACTCCCAAAACTTTATTCTGCTTATTGAAATTATTTGTATTTCTCAAAGGTTATGCCAATGAAGAACAAGGTTAAATAAATACTACTAAAATGGAAAGCATTGGAGCAAGAATCCAGTGACTGGTTTTTATATAGCACTTTAAGTTCTGCAAAGCACTCAACAAATTTTACTTCATTTTTACTTCACAACAACCCTAGGAGGTACATGCTATTATTACCTCCACTTTAGTGATAAGAAAATTAATTCAGAAATTTGAATGACTTGCGGTGGGCCACACAGCTTATAACTCAAGTCTTCCTGGTTATAGATCCAATATGCAGTATACTACAGAACTCATCACCAGAAGTTGAGCCTCTACCAATAATTTTTATTATTTACAATATATTATGAATATCATCTACTAAGACCACCATAGTAGAGAAGATATAATCTGCATTGGTGGAACCCACAGTAATGAAAGCATAAGTACTTGAAGTTTAAATTATGGTAAAAATCAAGTAAAACTTTTCTTCAAAATCCAGTCTCAGTACAAAATACATAACAAATAAATAAAGATAATAAATAAAGACAAAGAAAGTGACAAAAGTTACTATTAGGAAATGAAATGTTTTTTAGCAAAGCTAAAAGCAAGTACTTAGATTAAAAAAAAACTACCACAAAAACCATATAAAATAGATGGATCCTCACTGCTTTGCATTTACCAAATGCAAAACAATTCTAATAATAAAAAATACTTAGAAAATCCATTTTTATGTTGTGGGATCAAAAGTTTTGGGGGAAAACGACCTACATCAGCAGTCATTTACACTTTTATAGTTTTATCTTTAAATTGAATTCCATCTTTTATTCATGGTTAATTAATACACATGTGTTAGTGATGCCTTCAAATTTGTGCTACAGCACTTAAATTTCATTTTGCATCATACATATTCTTGTACTTATGCCCCCTTACAAATTGCATGCTTCTGGAATAAAGTTACTTTGTCTTTATAACTTTCACAAATACTGACATAGTTTCTGGTATAATGTAATTTCTTAACAAATATAAGTGAATGGAGAAAAATTTTTTTAATTTAAATTAATTTTGATTAATTAATAATAAAATAAATTTTTTTAAATAATAAATTTGCTATCAACTCTTAATAATGAAAGTAATTATACAATATAAAGAAAAACAAATTAAATCACATATGCTGGGAGAGCAATATATTTTCTTTTTCTTTTTCTTATCCTCCTCTCTAATCCCCAGTTTTGCACAGGTATTAAGTGGCAATTAGCATTGTCAGAGTCCTTGAACCTCTTCAAGTAGTAAAATTAGTTGTTGAGTTTCAAAATGAGATTTTCAGCATTTTTAGAATAAATTTGGCAAAATTCAAACATTTTAAATTTACTGACATTGCTATTTTTGTGGAAAATATTCTCATAGCATCAGCTGAATATTTTTAAGATAGTTAAGAGCTATTCTGCTAATTCAAGCTTGAATTTATAGCAATAATATATTCAAATAGTTTTATTGGTCAGAATTATGTTGGTATCATCACTTTTGGTATACAAATGACACCTCTGCATTCTTGCTGACATCTAGAAGGACCATATTTTGATTTTTTAAGTACAAACTCACATTTACATAGCATTTTAAAGTCTGCAAATACTTTCTTCACAACAAACTTGTAAAGAAAGTTGTGCAGTTATTATTCTCATTTTACAGACAGGAAATTGAGACTCAAATACTAAATGATTTGGTGAATGGGAGAGGATTGGTAGGTGGCAAAGACGGAACTGGAATACCTAGGCATCTTGACAGCATGACCATTTCTTAAACCACATTTACTCTTTTTGTTTTTTTGCAAGGCAAACAGGGTTAAGTAGCTTGCCCAAGACCACACAGCTAGGTAATTAGTAAGTGTCTGAGACTGGATTTGAACTCAGGTACTCCTGACTCTAGGGCCAGTGCTTTATCCACTGCGCCACCTAGCTGCCCCCACATTTACTCTTAACACCATCCTACTGATTTTTATAAAAATGAAAATGGTAAAAAAAACTTTAAATAACTTATCCTAATAATTGTAATGGGTAGAAATGAGGAAAGGGGTGTTTAATAGAATAAATCTCTCATTTAGAAAGATTTTAGGTAAAATATTGCATTAATATGGTGGCAAATGCTTTTTGAAATTCTGATGAAGTAAAAAGCTTTTCCTCTGATAGGCATATAGACTGCTGGGAGAAAATAAAGTTCCCTAGTTGCTATCATAGTTATGTCATATAATTTAATCATCCATTTCCACACTACCTCTAGAATCCATATTTTTTTTAATTAAAGTAGTATTTTTAAATTAAAAAGTGGGATAGGTATAACTATTATATCAGTATTGTGGTATAGTTGACATAGAAGTGTACTTGAAATTAATATTTGAGGTTCATATGTCTGATGAGAAAGAAAGAAAGAAAATTAGGCACATTTTGAAAATGTAGAATGTAAAAAAAAATGGTCTTTTGCTGAGTTTCCTATGATGGAACAAACAATTTATGTTATCAAAGAACCAATCAAAGCAGAGAGATGCTCCATATAGCTTACTATATTTACCAATAATTTCCTAAACAGCAGGAGAGATAGTAAATCTAATTTAAACCCTTTCTCCTCCCATAGCATAACTTTTTGACATTATATGAACATCATAGAGAGTAGATATAGTGATGACATTAATAGAAAAGTTCATAAAATAGAGGAAATGTGTTGAAATTAGATTATTATCTATAACATTTAATATAGGTCATAGAATGAATGGGAAGTAACATAGTACAATAAATTTAAGCTCAGAGGATCTGTGTTCAAAACTTATCTCTGATTCTTATGAAGTTTATTACTTTAAATCCCTTTCTCCCTGGACCTCATTTGCCATTTTTGTAAAATAAGTTGGTCTCTTAAGAGTTTCTCCTTATTCTATTATTGTATGAATAATCATTAAAACTTTCTTATGAATTACACTATAAGTATGTTTATAATATACTGATATCCCATAATTATTCACATGTAATTTTGGTTTTCATATTGAAGTAACTATAATTCAAGCAGCTAAAAAAGTATAATGGGCTACCAATGAAATTTGAAGTATTTCTAACTTTGGGAGGTTTTTAAAGCCTAAAATCCAGTTAAAATAGTTTATGACCCTGTCTGAAAAATAGAATTTTAACTCGAGATTTTTTCCCCTAAGAGTATGTTTTCTTCTCTGAAAATAACATTGTTTGCCCTAGTTATGATTGTACATCATGTGAAAACCAGATTTCCCACAGCTAGGAGGCAGGATGGATAGAACACTAGCCCTGGAGTCAAAGCAATCAGGGTTCAAATCCCACCTTAGACAGAAGCTTTATAATCCGGGACAAGTTGCTTAACTCTGTTCACCTCAGTTTTCTAATCTATAAAATGTGCAAGAGAAGGAAATGGCAAACCACTCCAGTATCTTTGCCAAGAAAACCCCAAATGGGATCACAGAGAGTCAGATATGACTGGACAACAATAGCTTTCTGTGCACTAGCTCTCCAATTAACAAAAAATAAAAAATCCCCTTAGTTTTACGTTGTAGTCTATTCACTGGGATCCTAGAAGACTGTAAGCACAATTAACTGCAATATACTAACTCAAAGTGAACTCTGGTGCATGCTATTATTAGCTTCAGGTTTTGAAATAATTGTGTTCATTTAATATTTGTAATCTATATTTTTCTAAAAAGCATTTGAGGCAGTAATTTTCTTGATTTGAGTTGATACTGTAGGCTTTCTAAACTATTGCTATGAGAGACTTCATGGTATAGTGATGGATTATGACACTTTCAGACTGTGGAACTCTGGGAAAGTTCTAAAGTCCTGGTGTTCTAGGTGATAAATTTTGACTAAGTTACTGAGAAGCTCCCTACTTGCGAGGGTAGAGGGAGTTTCCCAATTTCTGAATTTCCTATACCAATTAAATCATAGGTTAAATTCTAGCAAAGTCAAGTTTAGTAGAGCAAATGGTAAAGAAAAACCACTTGAAAAGAAACTAGATATGAAATTGCATGACCACTGAATCCCCACCCCACCCACAAAGAGTCCTTCCTTTTTTCATTTTGAGAACCATTTGAAAGACTTGAGAATATTTAGCCAGAAGAGAAGAGAATTGAGGGAGGGTAAGGAATGATGGACATCAAAGGTCACCTTGTGAAATAGGGATTGGTTTTGACCTTCCTGGTCTGAAAGTAGGTAAAGGTATATAGATTGTGAAGAAGTAAATCACCGCTCAATTTAAAGGAAAATATTTTCCAAAAAAATTAAAATTGTCCAAATAATATGGGCTCTGAGAAAGTACAGAAACTTTATTCATTAGGATTCTTCAGTTGGAATTGGTTTGATTTGTTGTTGAGGGTATTTCAGAGGGATTCCTGTTCAGGTTTAATTGCACCAGTTTCTAGGGTTCTTTCCATATCTCAGATACCGTGGAATTGGGATGAACATTATTCATTTAGTACGTAGTTTTTATGACCCTTTCAGTTACCTCACCCCTCCTCTTTTTTGCCTCTAAGAGCAGTCATACTTCACAGAGTTAGTTCGATTTTGTAGGAAATCAGAGATTTAAAAATATTTGTCTTGACCCTGTCATTGATTCACAATGTGCTTGTTGGGAAGTCACTAAATCATATTGACCTTATTTTCATGATAGGTAAAATGTACATGTTAACAGATAATGTAGAAGACAGATTTCATCTAGGCTTGGTGTTAGGGAACCTAGATTTAAATTCTGACTCTTTCTTCTATTTGATAACTTACAACCTATGTTACATTTAGGCAATTTATTTTATCCTTCACTTTTCTAATTTATAAAATCAAAGTGTTGTATTAAATGATCTCAGATGTCCATTTTAAGCCCTCTGTCTGTGTTCCAATCTCTCACAAGGTTGTTCTGAGGAATAAATGAGATAATGACTATATATGAAAACACCTTGATATATCACTATGCAAGTGTAAAATATTACTATTTGAAGAGAAATGATAAAACTCAAGATTAACATCCCACTTAATATAAATTCTTTTGAAATGTTTAAAAGGAAAATTAAAATTTTAATTTCAATTAACTTTATTTCCTCCCTCCCTCTTTTCTTCCTTTTCTCTCATACATGCTTCTTTCCTGCTTTCATGTCTTCTTGCTAACTGGAGAAATATTAATTGTTCATGGGTAGGCAGGATCAATGTAATAAAAATTTTACCTAAATAAATTTATAAATTTGATGCCAACCCAATTAAATTACCACTAACTATTTTACTGAATTGGGAAAAAAAATTGAATTGGTAAAAAATTAATTTGAAAAAGCAAAATGTCAAAGGCACCTCTATTGATCAACACAGAGGTTTGACCTGTGCCACCCAGACAAGTTTGCCAATCGTTAGCAATCAGTAGTCCTACAATGTCTTAGAACTCCTGAATTCAAGGAATCCACAAGCCTCTCAGCCTTCCCACTATAAGGGATTATAAGTATATGCCACCAATGTGAGCACCTGTTTTTCATTAAGATATTCTTCATCTTCAAGTTATTTTTCATCTAGAGTGGGAGGAAAACATCATAAGAATACACCCTTCTGATTAAATCACTTTCATTTTGGGTGGAAAACATACATGTCATATATGTTTTTGTCTTTTTCTTTGATAATTCTAAATATTTTTCTAGTTCATTAAATTATTCTTGTTTCATATTCTAAGCATGATTATATAAGGTATTTCTCTATTTGAATACTGAAGTTGCAATTAACTTTACAGCTAAAGTAGTAGAAAATACTTTACTTAAAGATTCAAACAATGTGGATCATTATGTCTCTGGGCTATAATTTTCTTGTAGGAAATTCTCTGTAAGGAAACTGTCTGATATTTTGGAACATCACTATTTCTGCAGTTAATTTAACAGAATTATCTAGCAATTAATCTGAGAGATCACATGGCATGCACAGTATTCGAGAATCATCATCAGAGGCAGAAATTGAACTCACACCTTCCTAAATACACTACACTATTCTGTCTTGGAGAACATTTCCTTTAAAAAGCTGAAAATTTGAGATTAAGGAGGAATCCTTAAACAGTATTAAAACTTGTCGAATGCAATTCAATCCATTTCCCCTCCTCGTATAAGCTCCTTTGGGTTCAGATAGCTTTTAGGATTTGCCAGACATTTTTCTGAACTCTTTCTTTTATGGATGATTTCACCTAGACATTTTTATTCTGGTTTTATTATGGTGCTTTGATTCTGTCTGTAAGTTCAGTAATATCCTTAAGTTATGAAAGTCAAGATATTCCTGTCCTGAAATTAATATTAGAAAGATAGATCATTAGAAATATCAGGAAAATTACAAACAAATATTGTAATTTCCTTGAAATAAAATGGATTATTATTAGCTCTATTTTCTTTGCCTTGTGATTAAAAATATATATACTGGAATCAAAAGACAAATTGGTCTTTGAAGGTATTCTCAAATTCCAATCTTTTAAAAGAGGCATTATAATAAGCTACGTAAAAGCTTTAACTTTTCAATCTTTAATCTTACTCTTTCAAAACACTAAGGCATTCTCATTCATATTCTTGGATCCACAACTCCTTGAAATATCTCCAAAACTTTGTGCATAACTACCTACATAAAAATATCATGATAGGTTCCATCTTCTAAAATATATTGAATATTGTTAATAATTTATTATAAACTAGATACTTTTGAATGTGATCTTTTCAAGGAGGTATAATCCATTTTACTTAACTTTTACTGGAACAGGAACCATTTCTATATAGTTTTCTTTTTGTGACAGTACAATCTATTTGAGAGACAGTTTGACCTTGAAGTAAGGAAGACCTGTGTACAAGTCCCACTTGTGACACATATTTATTAGATTAACCTTATATAAATCACTGAATTTCTCAATGTCTCCAGCCTACTCTCTAGGACTAAAATATTGAAAAAGTGCTGATCTATTTTGGTAGAAGTCCTAAGCAGGACTTCTCTATAACTGTGAAATGACAAATTTAGCAACTTTCACCTCTTATGATGTCACTCTGGTAGTCAAATAAGTAATTTAGCATTACTTTTTAATTATTTAAATATTAATTTAATTGTCATTTTGGTAGACAATAAGTATTACATAGGTTTGAACTGAATTAACAAAATTTGAAAAAAATTAACATTCATTACAGAAACTAAAACAATTTGGTTAGATATGCATTGTAAAAATAAGCAAATTATTCTATATTAAGTGAAGAAAGTTAATATTTATTCATTTATATATTTATTAATTTCCTTAAAAATTGAACAGTTTTGTTTTTAGAAGTTCATAGACATTATTAAAAATTCTACTCTAGGGGGCAGCTAGGTGGCGTAATGGATAGAGTACTGGCCCTGGAGTCAGGAGTACCTGAGTTCAAATCTGGCCTCAGACACTTAATAATTACGTAGCTGTGTGGCCTTGGGCAAGCTACTTGACCCCATTTGCCTTGCAAAAACCTAAAAAAAAAAATTCTATTCTATTGGTATTAATAGATGTATGTCTACTCTTTTTTTCTAAATTGAATAGCATGAACTTGATTTTATTAAAAAAAATTCAATATAAATGAGACTTCTTATGCAACTTATGCCAGAATCATCTTTGACATCTTTAAAGTATATTGCTGACTATAGTGCTGCATAAATAAATTGTCATTTTTAAAGGTTTCTAACATTTTTCCCCTGTTAAGTTTTCTATAGGCCACAACTCAGCAAACTTAAATAATGCAACCATAAAAGATTAGATAACCAATTTTGTTGGAAAATGAATTAATGCCTTCTCATCATGATTTTATTTTGTTAGAAGTATGTGCCAAGTAGGAAACGTTGATTCTGAATATAAGAGTTAATTCAGAAAAGGGAACTATTTCAATGGTATGACTGGAATAGTACACAATGAGTTAAAAATATAATACAATAATAATTATTTTGGTTTTGTACAAAATGGAATGTTCAGTACGTTTTTGTATTATGATTAATCCCCCAGTAAAGTAGACTACACCTGAAGCATCTCAGGTATCGGTCTGTGTTAGGACCTTAGTTCAAATTCTGATTCACATTCTTATTAACTGCATGATCCTAGTCACATCATTTAGACTCTGACTACCTGATTTTCCCCATCTGTAAAAAATGTGTCCTAAGATTATGTTATACACCCCAAACTTGCTGTGAACAGCAAATGAGATCTTATATTTAGCAAATTGTCATAGAATCATTTAAACGTCATCAGGAATATAGTGTATTTTGAAATATATTAGAAGAAAATTATTTCCATTTTGCCAATATGGGAACTGAAGCTCGTGGAAATGACAAGATTACACAGTTTGGAAGGGCTGGAGTGAGGGGGACAGAATTTCCTAATCTATAAGAAAAACCACTGAAGAAGCAAAGCTTCAAGTCAATAGCACTTTATTAAATATTCCATAATCCCCTCTAATGAAGTGGACATCAGTTCCTATTTGCTATCTAAGATACTTCTTGTGCCAAGGACCTTATTTTTGTAGGGTTTGAAACTAGGTTCAATATCTGAACACATGGAGAAACAACACAAAATACAAAATTCCATTGATAGACTTTGTTTTGGGGACCAAAACAATGATGCATCAGTGATGCACAAAAACAAAAAATGGTTTATCATCAGGCGGGGTGGGGTGTCATGAATTGGAAAAGCACAGGACTTCTACACTAAGTGGTCATAAGACAGGCAAGGCCTATCTTTAGGTCATTTCCAGTGACTATGTAATCATGAGATAGTCATAACATGGTCTTCTCTTCATGTCAGACAAGAGAGGATGCAGAAATAAATCTGGGGACTTTCAAAGAATCAAGACATCTTACCCACTTTGGGCTGAACATGGAATTTGAGCAAAAAAGGAGGGAGATATCTTTGTCAGCATTCTAGTGGTTGCACCAATGAAATTTCGCACTGATACATAAGTAGTGAACTCCAGATTAAGGTTTGAGGCCTACTCTTAGACTTCATCTTTTCTAATTATCTCTGTGTGATTTATATAAAATACCAAATTGATTAATACTGATTAAAATAGAGTAGGGGGTTCAAATGAATCATTTCTTACAGGAGGCAAAGATTCAATTCCCCTTGTTTATTTAATCAGATTGCCTCCCAAATAAGATATCAAGTAACAATAAAATACATAATTTTTTAATCTTAGTTATACCTTTATATATAGAGATATATAATGTATTATTCATTCTATATTCATCTCTATAAATATATATGCAATATTTCTCAATTTTAAAGTGAAGTAGCCACCCCAAAGCCACTGCTAATCAGCATTGAAACTTTGATTTGATCCATTTATGATCTGGGTAAGTCAACCTCTCTTTAGATAAGCTGTGACCCTCCAGACTGAGGGGCTTATCCTACTGATTCTGAGCATAGTATGGACATCTGATCCATTTAGCTTTCCTGAAGCTAAGCACTCCTAAACTCATAGGATTCACCAGGTTACAGCCTAATAAAATTAAGGATTTTAGTTGGATCACCAGTATGTTGGGCACTATATATATATTTTTTTGTATAAAATGTTTTAAAGCGGGGCGAGAGAAAAGAAGACAGTTATTTCACAATCAAAACAAAGAATATAATTTAAAAACACTAACTTCAGAGAAATGTTGAATCTGTATAAGCATACAAAAGTTCAAAACAGCTCTCTTATTATAAACCTAGTCATGGCCAGTCAGAAAACGTGAGTACAGAATACATGGTAACATGAGGTGATATAAAGATTGAATCTTTAATCACAATCAGTGTCATAGAAGATGCTGTAACCAGGTTGTCCTCATTTCCAAGAAGATAGTTGTTCAAATCAGCTCTTCATTTTGATTGTTAAGTCCTTTATGCATAGAATCATATTTTCTAGTTCCCTTCTTTATTTCCCCACTGTTCCTACCATGGGAATCTACACACAAGTGAATTCAATAAATTTTATCAACTCAATTCCAGACCCTATTGCAAGGTTGGTAAATAGACTGCAGGAAATAGACTGCAATAAGTTTTTATCTATTTCCTGTATCTCTAATACGATGGGGGAAGAGGAGGAGGTGACATTGATAAGAGATTCTGATTGATAACATATGAAACATAAATCATCAGCATTTCTAAATATGAAGAACAGAGACAAGCAACAAAAGATAGAAATTCCATTTAAAATAACTATAAATGATATAAAATGATAGGGAATCTACTTACAAAGACAAACTCAGGGACTATATGAAGACACAAAACAATTTTTACACATATAAAGTCACATCTAAACAGTTAGAAAATTATCAATTGTTCAATGGGTAGACTGAGTCAATAAAATAAAAATGATAATTCTGCCTAAACTAATTTAGCTATTTAGTGTCTTACCAGTCAAACTACCAAAAAAAATATTTGATAGAGTTAGAAAAAATAAAAAACAAAATTCAGCTGGAAGAACAAAAGGATAAGAATATCAGGGGAATTAATGGGAAAAATATATAATGAAATGTGATCCAGATCTCAAACTACATTTTAAAACTGTAATCTTTCTCTGTCTCTCTCTGTCTCTGTCTCTGTCTCTGTCTCTGTCTCTGTCTCTCTTTCACTTTCCTCTCTTTTTTCCTCTTTGCCTCTATCTTTCTGAGTCTCTCTGTGTCTGTGACTGTCTATTTCTGTCTGTCTGCCTCCCCCCCGTCTCTCTCTCTCTCTCTCTGTCTTTCTCTGTCTCTGTCTTTCTGTCTCTGTGTCTCTATGTCTCTGTGTCTCTGTCTGTCTCTGTCTTTCTCTGTCTCTCTCTTGGTGGGAAGCATCAAAGGCAAACTTGAAACTAATTAAGTGTCCTTTAAGTAATTCGATTCCTCTACACCTCAGCTTAGCTTCACTACTCATTCTTGAGACAGCAGGACTTTTTCTCTCTCTGGATCTTTTCACATTAGATTCTCAGTGAATAGCTGAATAACAAGGACTAGAACATGGCAAATCACCAGTTTCCTTTAACTTCTATGAATGCCTTTTTGTCCCTGAAATTAAGCATACACATCACAAATACCCATCTGCTTGCCTTCTGGTGGGTTGTCCTAATTTTGAATCTGCTAAGTTACCAGTATCTCTCTGCTCCTAGCTTTCCCCTCTTGAAATTTAAAATCTAAATTCAAATCAAGACATTAGCAGCTCTTAGACATTTTGTTTTTCTAGGCCTATAATTTTAATAGACATGTTTCTATAAAGGAATGATTGCTTTTTAAATTTTAAAAAGACATTTGAAACATAAAAAAATTTTAAATAACAAAAATTAAAACAAATTTAAAACAATTCATAGTAATGAGCTACTATTGTCAGATTTTCTAAATTTTGATTAATATTTATTTTTAAAATTAAATGGAAAGACAATTTGTAACATTTATTTTTTAAAAATTTAGAGTTCCAATTTTCTTTCCTCTATCCTCTCTAAGACAGTAAGCAATTTAATATAGGTCATGTAAATGCAATCATGTAAAACTTATTTCCATAATAGTTACGTTGGAAAAAGAAGAAAGAGTATGCCAAAAAACTACAATTTTTCGATAGGAAAAAATGAAAATGAAAATGTATAGTCTTGATTTAAAAAGATAAAACCATACCTTAAAGCATTGGCCTGAACTAATATGAAAAGAATGCTGACCATGGAACCCGGGAGGTGTGGATTTAAGCCAAGCTTCTATTATATGCCATCCCTGTGATCCTGGGCAAGTCAATTAATATCTTAGGTATTCTGGGCAACTTTTTAATACTAAAGAATGCAAAAAGATGCCAACTTACATTGCTAGGTGGAATTTCTTCATTCAGAGAATTCCTCATTCCATTGACATCATAAATGCAGGGTTTTTTTTACTATTTCTTATTTACTTGTATACTCTTACTATACAATTTCTTCACAGTGTTCTCAAAATTATTGCTTTAAATTTTATTAAATGCTACTTTTTAAGTTTCTTTTTATGAAACTCAATTTTACCACTTCTAAATGACATTAAAAAGTAATCAATTTGCTGAACACTTTAAACAAAACCTTTATTATATTATGTCTCTTTCTCTCTCTCTCTCTCTCTCTCTCTCTCTCTCTCTATATATATATATATATATATATATATATGTATAAACATTAAACTGGATATGTGATGTCACACCATAAAATATGTGGTACTAAAGGGCACTAGGCCTGTAGTGTTTTATGTTCCATTATAAACTTAGCCTTGAAAGCAAAATATAAGCTGTTTTATTTTAATTTCTAAATACATATTCTCTAAGGCTATAACTGTCCAAAAAATTAATGATTATAACATTTCTCTTAATTCTTTTGTCACATAAAAGCAATCTTTCAAGAAAATCACAATGATGACTTTTCTTACCAAATTAAAACAGTTTAACCTGGCCTCTGCATTTGATTGAAATTAAAGAATGTATAAAAATATATTCAAAAGTACTTGAATTTGTATTAAAGTTTTTTAATTACTGTGCTTACTAGTCTATAAAGAAACTTGAATTTTCTAAGCTGGAAGGACTGTAAAGAAATGCATCAAAAATGCATTTAATACTTTATGAAGCAGAGAATGAAGGCTGACAGTAATAAAAAGTAAACTAAATTTGCATAGTCAAAACAGTTTGATCATTCAATTCATAAATATTATATAAGAGAAAAAATAATTTTCCCTCTGTCATGAAAAAATAAAACTATTTTGTACTTTATGTCTTTTTAGTTTTCTGGGAAAATTCTGTTGAGACACCAATAAATTCTAAGTTTTTTAACCTAATATAAAAATGCATATATAGAGTTCAGAATTTAATCAATGAACATTTGTTAAGCACGTATCAGGTTGTGCTGTGAAAGAACATTCTCTCTATACCCATTCATCTAGAGTGCTTTCCATTTTATATGTTAGGTCAAGATTATGCTGGCCCTTTTCTTTTGACATTAACCATAACATATTATGTAACAACCACTGAATATGCCACAGTGTGTACAAAAGTCATCATAAGTGTATCAAATATCAGAACTGACCCAGTCAGTTATTTCATATGGGCAATTTGTGGCTCATGTATAGCAGTTTTGTTTGTCTTTTTAACCTTTGTTGATAAAAGTTGGCAATGATTATCAAGGTTATGTGCTACCACCTCTTAAACTTTTGACAATACAATATTCAGAGATGTAAAACAACACCGTTAAATTATGATAACTAGAGAGAAGATTTAGAGAGGGACATAGTAAATGTCTTCATAATTTCAAAAAGAATGCTTTTAAACATGTCCCTGTGCACTTATTGAAGTTCAAAGATGCAACTGAAAAAAATGCAATATTATGTTTTTAAAAACTAGTTCCATGAAAAGTAATATATTTCTCTCAACAGCACAACATTAGATGAATTAATGTGCATTATAATTGCTAGGATATCTATTGTATAATTCGGAACTAGAATCTACCAGCAAAATGTAAATGAAATTGTTCATAAACAGTAGGTGAGCTTTCAACTTAGATGGTGCTAGAGTAAGTTACCTCATGGGAGATGTTAATTTTGATAAAGCATTTATCTCCTGCTATTCTGCTATTGAGAGATTAAAAAGTACCCTGAAAATAATAATAGAGGTCCCTGGGGAAGAGAGTAACTGGGACAGCATTAGTATAGCAGATGCAAGTATGTGCCATAGGCAAGGTTGGAGCCTGTAGGTTAACAGACTGGGATAGAAGCTGAAAACTGAGAAATGGACATCTTAAATAATGAGTAATGATGCAAAAAATGTTCCAGTTGCCCTGAAGGGTAACTGTTGCAATGAACACGTTTCAGTATTCCATTCTTATTTATCATGAAGGAATAATGCAGGAAATTCTGTTTCCTAATTGTTGAATGAGAATGGAAACACTAAAATATATGGAAGATCATTAAGAGATCTAAGTTTCCTTTTTCTTAAAAAAAGGTAATATTAATAAAGTATTGGCTCTTGGGGAAAAGGACATGAAATTATGATTTCTACAATATAGTAGAGAATAATATTAAATATTCAGAATGCTCATATTATCCTTCTGCAAAGGTAATTCAGTATATTTGGAAAGGCATCTTTATTTTATAGAAATTTACTATAAGTTCTCTAGCCCCCCAATGAACTAATGAATATAATTCAAGGAAACCCCTAAATATTAAATGAAAATTTTTAAATTACATTAGTAGTTAAATAATATATTAAGACCTGATTTACTACTGAAGATCTCTTGATGACACTATTCAACATCTCACAGTATAGTCATATTCTGAAATCTGACTTTCAAAAATGTTAAGTTTATATTCCCCATGTCATATACATTATTATTAATTCTATAAATTTTCAAAAAGGTATTCTCACAAGATTGTTTCAAAATTTCTCATTATAAATATGTCCTCACATAAATATTAATGGCATGATTGTTTTAATAGGTTGACCTGAGTGATATGTTGCGATTCTTAATTTATTTTTGTTCTTTCTGTTAACACCTCATTTATAGACTTGAATTCTATTACTATAAATGCTTTATGGATATTCACAACTTAAATGTAGTTGCTTAAACATTTAAATTCAACTTCCCTTCCCACAAATTATCTAGTATGACAAGATCCCTGATTTCATAAATAAATTGGTTAAAAATAAACTTGCACACATTTCTCTATGCATTTTAAGTAAAACAGCTAAGCTTCTTGCAAATACTCTTTTTTAAATAAGATAATGCTGGTTTATATAAAAGATTTGAAATATTGTTAATGTCTTTTAGCTAAGCAATATTTAATACTCAGAACCAATAAATATAAAGAATGTTGGCATTAAATAAGAAGACTCATCAAATACCAGATCTGACAATCATTACCTGTGTAAAACTGAGTTCTGAGGTTCATTTTCCTCATATATATATACATATATATATATATATATATGTATGATAGAAATAATATTTGCTACATCTGCTTCATAGGGTTGTTGTGAGGTAAGAATATAATAAACCTTGAAATTACTGTATAAAAGTGAATTATGATGAAGTTATTTATCATAATGACTTAAGTATGTATGAGACATACTATAAGTTCTTTTGGGAAATTCATATGAAAATCATTGGAAATAAACATTGACATAAATGGTCCTTAATTTTGGATTAGCTTTATGGAGAATGTTTATCAAAATAAATTAATTTTAACTTGGCATCTTGTCTCTTGCCTCTATATATCTTACACAACCCTCCTCCCCAAGCTTCCCCCATGCCAGAATTGTATTTCTTCAATTTAGAATCCTCTTATATTTTCAAGACTTTCATTAATTTTCTCCTATCTAATCCTCTGTTAATGTTTTGCAATACTTTCCATTTCAATTATACATAATACTTCCCCCACAATTATTGCCCAATTATGTCCAATTCTTCATAAATTGCATGTGAGGTTTTCCTGGCAAAGATTTTGGAGTGCTTTGTCATTTTCTTCTTCAGCTCATTTTACAGATGAGAAAACTGAGGCAAACAGAATTAAGTGACTTTCCCAGGATCCCACAGCTTTTTTTGTTGGTTTGAGATTATATTCTGTCATTGCATTTCATTGATACTATCTATATTCCATTGACAAAGTGCAATACAGTATAAAATTATAGGTTTTTATTTTTTCTGAATTAGAAGTCAAGAATAATAGTCACCCAGGGGCAGCTAGGTGGCGCAGTGGATAAAGCACTGGCCCTGGAGTCAGGAGTACCTGGGTTCAAATCTGATCTCAGACGCTTAATAATTATCTAGCTGTGTGGCCTTGGGCAAGCCACTTAACCCCATTTACCTTGCAAAAAAAACCTAAAAAAAAAAAAGAATAATAGTCACCCATAATGTAACATAAATATTGTTAGAATAGGATGAAAGCATTGAACAGAATGACTCAGCTGATGCTCTTTTTTCTTTAGGATTTTGAGACACTACTCTCTCCTGGTTCTTCTACTTGTCTATTCTTTTTCAGTCTCCTTTTTTGGAACTTCATCCATTGGTCATATCCAGAGTGATTTACATGTAAAACAAATTTACTTGAACACTTTTTTTTTTAATTGAATTATATACCACACTGAGTTTGGGATTTCACATATATATTTTTGTTCCCTTAAAAACTCTAATGTCCTAGTTCTTCAGTTTGTTATTTACCATGACTTATTTTGCTAATTCACTTTAATCACATATATAAAGATAATAAGACCATCATTTTGCTAACTCCCCCTAAATATATTACTTCTACATTCATGACAAATTTCCTTTTCTGATTACAACATTTCTAGCCCTCCTTTTTTCTTCAAATTCCACACTCCATTCTTTTTCAGCATTATGATTTCCAGACCCATAGTTCTTTCCCACACTATGACCCCTGCACTAGCTATACTCTCTTTTCCCATTTTGACCCATTTTTGAACCTGTTCAACTCTTTACTATCCTATTCTCTTAAGTCACTTGTTGAATCTCAATCTTGGTTCCTTCTTACCTTCTATTGCTTTCATGTCTACACTTGTGCTCCCAAACAAATATGTAGAAAATCATGTAGTTATTCTAATTGTGTCCACTAGAAATTTAATTTTGCATAGCCTCAACTGAGGTCCCCACTCAGATTTCTAGGCAATCCTTTGATATCTCTATAATTAAGTCACTTACCACATTGGTTTTCAAACTTCTTCACCCCTCCTCAAATCTCTCATTATTTCCCTTCCAGACAACTGTTAAATTCAGATCCTTGAATCATATTTTATCAAAGAAAAAAAATTGAGACAATTCAATGAGACTTTCCTTTTTCTTCCTTCTCATTATCTCATATTTCCCAGGTTTCTTCTACCATCCTCTTACATCTGAATTTACCTCTTGGCTAATGTAAGCAACACTTCTCCTTGCCAGCCCATTCAATCTTTTCTTCAGTAGGTTGTCACTTCTGTCATTCCAATCTCACCTATCTTGTCTACTGGCACTGCTTACAAACAAGTTTATGACTCCTTATCCATGTAAAAATTTTCACTTGATTCTTCTATTCCCACTTACTATTATCCCATATCTCCTTTTTGTGACTATAGTCCTCATGAAGATCAAATATAAAATATTACCATTTTCTGTCTTCTCCCTTTCATACCTTCTACAATTTGGCTTCTGACTTCATTCAACAAAAACTTGTCTCTCTAAAGTTACCGATTATCTCTTATTTGATAAATCCAACATTCTTCTCTCATTTCCTATCCTTTTTGACATGGACTCATCCTCTTCTCTTTGATACTCTCTTTTCTTTAGGATTTTGATACAGAGTAATCTCTCTCCTGTTCTTCTACTTGTCTATTCTTTCTCAATCTCCTTTTTTGGAACTTCATCCATTGGTCATGTTCACCATTCATAGGTGTTCCACAGGATCCTGCCCTAGGCCCTCTTGTCTTCTCTTTCTATATTGTTTGACTAGGTGATCTCATGAGCTCTCATGAATGCAATTATCATTGCTCTCCTGATGATTCTCAAAACTCTTACCCAACCCTAACTCCTCTGCTGATCTCCAGGCACAAATCTCCAATTGCCTTTTAAATATCTTATAGTGGATATCAGTAGACATCTTAAACTCATCATGCTCAAAGTCGAACTTATCCTTTTCCTCTAAAACTCCCTCCTTTCAAACTTCTCTATTACTAGTGTGGGTACCTTCATCCTCCCAGTCAACCTAGGGATTATCCTGAGTTTCTCATTATCTTTTACTCCTGCAGATACAATCTGTTGCCAAGTTCTGTCAATTTTACCCTTACAACATCTTGCAAACATATCTTCTTTTTTCCCCTGATACTAACACTATCCTGATGCAAAATAGCATTTTTCATATCTGCACTATTAAAATAGACTGCTAGTTGATCTAATATATACAAGTCAGGAAAAATAAAATAACTTCACATTTTACTAGAAAATTTATACATCTATTAATAAATCAATATTGCTTTCTATATCATTAAAACAAAAAATTAATAAAAGAAACATGCTATTTGCTTTGAACAAAAGAAGACTTTACATTTGTTTCTGAAGGTGATAAGAGAGCCACTGGAGCTTTATTGATTAGAAAGATGACTAAGTCAGGGCTTTACTTACAAGGTTCACTTAGGCATGTGAGTTAAAGGTGCAGTGGAGGGAGATTTATCTATGCTAGGAGGCATACCAGCAGGATGAAGCCTAGGTTTGAGATGTTATGATGATGGCAATAAAATCTTTAATTTTGAAAAATGAAAGTGGGGCAGCTGGGTTTCTCAGTGGTTAGAGCAACAGCTCTGGAATTGGGAGGACCGGAGTTAAATCTGGTGTCAGATATTTAATAAATATCTAGGTGTGTGACCTTGGGCAAGTCATTTTAATCCACTATCTTGGTAAACAAAATGCTTAAGAAAAAAGAAGAATATCTTAGGTCATAATACATGCAAATAATTTAAGTGAATACTTTTTTGAGACTTTATTTCTTCTTGCTAGTTAGAGTAGCACTACTTTTGAGTTTACTTCCTCACTTGCTATAGTGCTTGACTTGCAGTCTTGATTTTTAGAGTAATGATAAAGACTAGTTTGTAGTACTGTTGTTCATGGACCATAGTTACATGTGCTTCCCATTACAATCATCTGGCTATACTTCAATTATCTTTTAACAAAGAGATAGTATAAATAGCTGGTACTAAACAATCTTCCCCCAAAACCAAAACATCCTGACACACTCTTCCCTTGCACACAAAAAGATCTTGGATAGAATATGCTCAAAGTTAAAATCCAATAATAGCAATGAAAAAGGAGAAAGAATGCAAGTGGCCAAAGGGTAACTCATAGTTTCTGAGTATTGGGAATCTCTATTTTCTATTCAAAAAATTTTATGATATTTCTCTTTGGTTCACCTCTCTTCTGGGTTCTGAGTACTGCCTTCTATCTCTTTTCTGGAGTCATGAGATAATATTCATCTCATGGTTACACTCCTTTAAATGATAGTCCTCTATATTTGTCTTCAATATGTTCTGTCTCTCTCTGGTTCTATATATAGCCTCCCTTTCTTAAGTGATGTTGCTTCCTTTCTCCCTCTTTGTTCTTGACTGGATATCTTATCTTTAATTTATCCTTTCCATCAGATGACATAATCAGTTTATGTTGCTGGGTGGGGAGCAAGGAGAAGAGAGAACAGAAAGATAGAAACTATCTAACTTCCCTCAAGAGCAATTCTCTCTCAGGACCTTGACTTAAATCAAAATCCTTAAGTTCAATATTGAAATGTATCACCATTGAACTGTGTCCTTCTGGACTGATGAACTGCTAAATTTCTCTTCTACTTATAGTCCTTCAAGATGTGGTTAGCTGGTTTGATTAATCAATAATTTTATTTTTCCTTCTTGACTGAGTCCAAAAGAATCATGCCTAAAGGATTTAAACAATTTTATTTTATTTTCAAGTTTATTGATAGATTTTTTTTTTACTCAGTCAAAGAATCATTCTCAGATAAACACATCAAGGTTTAGAGAATTGGATTTGGCACAATACCTAGTATATAGTAGGTGTTTAATAATTATTGATTCCGTTTGTTTCCCTGAGATTTGGTAGTGATAATTCAGTATCTAGTTGCCAACTTTCCCTGACTAACTTTCCTCATAACACAGCATTTAATTTGACACTTCTTCATTGCTCTTATGTATTTTTGTGTTTATAGTTTATAGATTTAAATATAATGTATAGACTTAAATATCATTACTAGGCTTAATAAATATTTGCCGAATCAAATTGAGATAATTATTTTAGAAAAGTAGATATTCTTTACAATAAAAAGTTTAAAACAGATAAATGTGAATGTGCATTATATACAATTGTATGTGTAATATTAATGAATTAATTTAACAATAAATCAATAGGTATAGATATTTAGGTTATAAACATCCAAATGACTCAATGGATATAGCACTGGACCTTGAGTTAAGAAGATCTGAGTGAAAATCTGGTCTCAGACATTTATTAGGTGGATGATTTGTCTCAGTTTCCTCATCTGAAAAAAGAGAATAACAGCACCCATTTCCATAGTTATTGTGAGGATCCAGTGAAATAATATTTGTAAAATACTTCATAAACCTTAAAGTTCTACCTAATGCTAGATACTCTTGTTATTTTTAAAGGATCATATTCCAGGCACAAAATGGATAGATAAGATATACAAGAGGTACAGATATTTAAAAAATAAAAACATTTTTACTCTTACTGTTCAGTCATTTTTAGTCTTGTCTGACTATTATCCCATTTCAATTTTTCTTGGCAAAAATATGAGAGTATATCCCTGCTTCAACTCATTTTACAGATAAGGAAACTGAGACAAAGGATAAGTTACTTGTCCAGACTCCCATATATAGTAAGTGTGTGAGATCAGATTCAATTGGAATTAAGTAACTTGCCCAAGGTCACACAGCTAAGTAAGTATTAAGTGTCTGAGACTGGATTTGAATTTAGATCCTCCGAGTCCAAGACTGATTGTCTAGCCACTGCACCACCTAGCTGCCCCTTGCATAGAACATTATTAAAACAAAGATTTTCTAGAAAATATCATAGACAGTATATCATATTGTCTATGATTTAGAAATACACACACACACAGAGGCACATACATACAAACAGTCTGCAAAGCACAATAGGGGGAAGAGGAATAAGAGAATCTCAAAAACTCATTTGAGATGGAAATGAACCATGGTTTTAAGCCTCTTTTCCCTTCCTTTGTTATTCTCTCTTTCTCTGAATTTAAAATAGCAATCTCTCCCTGCACCCCCCCCACCCTTGTTTCTCTGGCTGTCTTTCTCTATCCAGTGTTTATGGTGGATAACTTTTTCCTTTAGGTGGCAGCATTTGAGAACAGTTATAAGTAGAAATATGCTACCATCTGGGATACAACTGCAGGTCAAATATAATGCAAATGTAGAAAGAAAAATAATACTTGAGAACAATGTCATAAATTTTACTATTATTTCATTTTGATTATATGGGATAACTCATCAAAATAAAGCATAATTCTGATTTGATAGTTTTTAAAATACTTTTAGGCACCAGGAAAAAAAAAAGAAAAAGAAAAAGCCCTATTGAAAATTCATCTTTTTTTGTCACAAATTTTTTTTTCAATTTAGAACCTGTCAAATCATTCTCCCCAGTTACAAGCCAGAAAGCCAAGAAGAAGCACAGTATAGGGGAAAACAACACACAAACACACACACACACACAACACACACACACACACACACACACACACACACACACACATATATATACACACACACACACACACACACACACACACACACACACATGTATGTATATCATGCTTGGCTTAATGTCCTTAGCAGCCATGTGACTGGGGGCAAGACAATTAAAGTCTCTAAGGCTCACTTTCCTCATCTGTCAGGTGGGAATAACAATATATGCTGCCTACCTCACAAAACAATTGAGGGAAATATTCTTTATAAATTAGGAAAATGCTGCATAAATGTCAGATAGGTTCATCTTTATCATTCTCTGTAAATATCATGACAATAAGTTACTCAGTTGAAACAGAGAATTAATGAGAAAAGTGTCATCTATCACATTTGTATTCAATTTAATGCAATCTAGAGGTAGAATCAAGATGACACTGAAACCTCATCATTACACAGCTCAATTATGTGCTACAGTACTCTACATAATAATAATTATAGTGATATCTAGCTAGATAATAGCCCACATCTATATTGTACTTGATTTTAAAATGGTCTTATCTAAATGGTAGTCCCCCCCAAAAAAATTCTACTTAGGTCCTTAATTAATCAGTTGTGGAAAAATGATAGGGAGGAGGGCTAACATCTCTGGAAGAGTACTAGACTTAGAGTTATTATTAAAAATGAGTTTGAGTTCCAGCTTTGTGATAATATTTCACCAGGATGCAATTCCATTATCTAATCAAGGAGAGTGTTAGACTATGTGATCTCTCAGGGTCCCATCATCTCTGACTTTCTAGGTATTATTCCAACATTTAAAAATTTTTTGAATTAACACTCTAATTTTCCTATTATCTTAGTGGTATTTCTTTTTTTTTTTAGGTTTTCTTTGCAGGGCAAATGGGGTTAAGTGGCTTGCCCAAGGCCACGCAACTAGGTAATTATTGTCTGAGAGGGATTTGAACCCAGGTACCCCTGACGCCAGGGCCAGTGCTTTATCCACTGCGCCACCTAGCCACCCCTACTCTTAGTTGTATTTCAAAGAGAGTTTTAGAATTATGGGGGTAAATTACCTCTACATTATAATGATGATGATGATGATGATGATGATGATGATGATGATGATGATGATGATGATGATAATAATAATATTTATATAGTATTTAAGTTTCTGTGCTGAATGATTTACAATTACTATATCATTTATCCTCACAACTACTCTGGGAGGGAAAGGCTATTACTATTTTCATTTTATGGATGGGGAAATTGAGGCAGACAAAGTTAATTAGCTTACTCAGGATCAAGACCTGATTTGAATTCAAATCGACCTTGCTTCACACTCAGCACTCTATCTACTATACTACCTCCCTGCCTTTAATTATAATTAGATAATAATTTCTCAGTCAACAAAATCTGATATATACAAAATATTCAAGGCTTTCATATCTCTTTTTTGTATTGCCTGTTCTCTAGTGACTTTATACTTTATATATTTGTGGGAAATTAATTGATGATTGATTGAATTAATGAACCATCCATCTATATTTCTTTTTCTTCTCTCCAAGAAATCATAGACAATATGATATGTTGTCTATGATATTTTCTAGAAAATCTTTGTTTTAATAATGTTCTATGCAAAGGGAGGCTGGGTGGTGCAGTGGATAGACAATCAGTCTTGGAGTCAGGAGGACCTAAGGTCAAATCCAGTCTCAGATACTTAATACTTACTTAGTTGTGTGACCTTGGGCAAGTTATTTAACCCCATTGCCTTGAAGAAAGCAAAACAAAAAAAAATGTTCTGTGTAATTGGTCCAGGATATATATACACATATATTTAGATTTGCATTTTTTTACCATTCTAAATGAAATCAGTTGTAGTCAAAGTATCTCTGTTTCAACCTAACAACTTTTGATACTGTAGTCATTTTCAATAGAAATTAAAAATAGATAATGGTATCCTCTCCCATTACATTTGCTGTTGTTCTGTCATTTTTCAGTCATTTTTCAATCCAATTTTTTGTGATCCCATTTGTGGATTTCTTGACAAAGATGAGGAAATATTTCTCCATTTCCTTCTCCAACTCATGTTATAGATGAGCCAACTGAGACAAACAAAGGTAAGTGACTTGCCCAGGGTCACAAATCTAGTAAATATCTGAGACCAGATTTGAGTCTTCTTGACTATCCTTTGCACCATCTTGCTGCCCTTTAGATGTACCATATAACAGTAGCTGGTTTTATATAAGAAAAGTGAGCTAAAAAAATTTCAAGTTGACAATTTTTTTTAATCCAACAAATATGTTTATAGTGCCCTACATGCTTTGTATAGATTTCTGTGTGAATGCAAGTACATTAGTTATCCTGAGGAAATTCCAGTCTATTAGATTGTAGAGGGACTTGTACATTTATCTAGAAGTCAAGTTAGAATCTATTGAGTGTATAAGAGAGGAAAAAGATTGGGAGATTCAAGAGAGAGTGATCACTAGTATCTGGAGATATTAAGGATGGCTTCATGTAACAAATGATACTTAATCTGAGTCTTGAAAGAAGCCTAGGATTTGATCAATCAGCAATGTGGAGGGAATAAATTGTAGGCCAGAGTTTCTTAACCTTTTGGGGGGTATCATGGACTACTTTGACAATTCAGTGAAACTTACCAGTGCAATACTTGATAGTTTTGATAATTATTGCCTTATAAATATAGTTTAAGATCTTATACTCCTGCCTTTACAATTTTTTCATTAGTTTCTTTGATATTCTTGACTTTTTTCCTTCCAAATGAATTTTGCTATTATTTTTCCTAATTTAATAAAATAATTTTCCAGAGAAAGAATTGATAAACAGAAGTATATACAGAATGATTTTACACACACACACACACACACACACACACACACACACACACACATATATATACACATAATTATATACTAATCTAATTGTAGTCATCTCTAGGGTGGAATAGGGAGGGAAAAGGGAAAAAACATATGATATATTTAAAAGTCTTCAAAAGTTGTACATAATTGTACAATCATCTTTTTAATTCTATAGTTATGAGAATGCTTGGGTTATTTCATAAAATAAAATTTTGGAAAATAAATTTATTTACCCTTTCACAGAATATGTATTTAAAAACAAAATAAAATAATATAGAATGTTAATGGAAACATTGTTCTGAAATGCAGTTTTATATATATATATATATATATATATATATATATGAAATTAAAGTTTATATACCCTAGATTCAGAAGATAGAAAAAGTTCCAATTGGTTTAGATTGTAGAATGAGGATATTAGTATGAAATATGACTAATATGGTGAAATTGTAAGAGATGGAAATAAAGCATTTGTTTTAAAGAGAAATGTGATTAAAAATTTTCATGAAAACTTTTATGAAAACCTGGAAACTGTATGAAAGATTAAAAAGATAGAGAAATCGTGAAACCTGGTGGGATAGTATACTTAAAGTGGAACTTCATGAATTTGGGCTGTAGGAAAACTATTTGTAGCAGCAGCAGCAAAAAAAAAAAAAAAAAAAAAAGATATGTTCTGATTGAATAGTTGTATAAAGTATGGATTATACCATGTACCTCCTAGCCTTCCCTGGGAAGGGGAAGAGGAAGGGAATAAGCATTTATTCAGCACCTACTATATACCAATTATTGGGGGATCATGGGTCAGTACTGATTTATCAATCACACTTAGACGATATGGTGAGAAATGTGATAGTATCAGGGGTTAAAACCAAAGTGTAATTAGAGCTAAGAAGTAGGAAAGGTATAAGTCCAGGAGCAAGACTTCAAGGAAGAAAGGTAATTTTATTAACAACAGAGTGAGGTTGCAAGGGACCCAGTATAAGGGTAGAATAGAGGAGGTTAAGGACTGTTGAAGAGTATACCTGAACATATGGGGGAAAGGGTATGTGTTTAGACATGTTTTGAATGACAAGTATTAAGGGAGCAGGAAATTGAGAGGGAAATGATAGAAATTTGAAAAAAAACATAGGTCATGAAGAAAACTAAATTAGACAAAATCTTATAGATTTTTTTTAGTCTCAGATTTCTAAATGAAATAATAGTTTTTTTAAGATATGGTAGAACACTTCTCCCAGTTGACTTTAATTAGCATAATTGATGCTGACAAGGTCCAGTGACTTGAAATAGACTACTGCAAAACTGTCAATTAAAAGAATCTTTGGAGTACAGATCTAGAGTTACAAAGGACATTAGAGGCCATTTTACTGCAGGAAAAAACTGAGAGTCAGGCAAATTAAATGATTTTCCCAAGGTCATTCAGGTAGTAGCATCACAGGAGGTATTTGAACCTTTAATTTTAAGTTTTTCTGTTAGCTTCAGAAATTTTCTCTAAGTGGAATGTGCTTTTACTTCTAATGGTATACATGCTGAAGTAGCTGCTGAGATAAGCATGTTAAATATTTCTGAGAGCTGGTAGATGGCTAAGAAATAGAGAAGGATCATCCAATAGATGCTTGTATGATAGTCATTGCTTTTTTTGTTGGGGGGCAAGAGGGAAAGATGTAGCTTCAAAAACTAATTTGCTAATGGGCTAAATTCACTTAATTTTCTAGGTTTTTTTCAAGGCAAATGGGGTTAAGTGACTTGCCCAAGGCCACACAGCTAGGTAATTATTAAGTGTTTGAGATTGGATTTGAACCCAGGTACTCCTGACTCAAGGGCCTGTGCTTTATCCACTGTGCCACCTAGCCACCCCCATCACTTAATTTTCTAAAAGAAATCTTTATTAAATACTTATTCTATGCATGCCACTGAACTAAACACTAAGAATACAAAATTTTAAAATAGCAACATTTAGATTGATAATTGGTCAGTCTAGAAAGGAAATGAAAATATAAAGAAATAACTAAGATGCAAGCTAAATAATTTTATATCCCTAGGTGACATCTGAGAGATTTGGGTTGCTTAAAAATATAAACATGGACTCCTAGGGAAGTATTCAGAGATATCACTAGAATCTCATCCATCCCTGTCTAAAGGGGTTTTTTCTTTGAGTAGAGCAGGGGAAGAGCTTCAGATCTTTTCACTCAGTTCTCTAGATTTTAAGAGAGGGATGCTGAACAGGAGCTATATCTATTTGTCTTTTAAAATATTATTAGAATAAAGTCATGACTGGATCAGAAAAAAATAAAAAGTCACTTTGTTGTCTTATGTTTGTTTTAACTTATACCCATTATCTTGATTTTTTCCCACCAAACACTGGTTATACAAAAACTTATCATAAAAACCAATTAGTGGGTAAATCCACTTCTCCCTATAAATAGCAAACATAAATCAGAGATTTATAGAGATTAGATTATGATAGAAAATACAGGTGATAAATGAACTTTCTCAAAGGGACTGAGATCTTAGATCAACCAAAAGAAAGGCTCTAATTTCACAAATGGGAAATTCTCAGAATACTCGGCTTCCCTTACTTAACTACATACATAACATACATACATACATACATACACATATTGATATATTCAAAATTTTTATTCTCTTTATGGTCTTTGATGTGAGTTTCAAAGTGCTTGTAAGTAAAATTTCTCTCTGAGAGAGACAATGCTTGACAAATATTGCTACTCTGCAAAGTTCCTGAACCTACTCTGCCCCTTCAAATAGTTCTGGATCATTGTCTCCAATTATGAAAGTCTCAAGCAAATTTCTTCAGATGTGACTAGCATGACTCTGGGTTATAGAGAGAAATGCAAGAGAATAAAATAAGAAAACTTTTATACCGAGAAGATCAAGCAATAATTTATAGAGGAGATGCTACATCAACTAGAACTTGAATAAAGAGAAGGGAAGAAAACCACTGCACATAAGCTATAAATAGCCCATAATGTGCATTTACTTTAGCAATAATATCAATAGAAGTTACAATTTTGCCCTTAAATGTGTTATTTTTAGATAGAAAATTGGAAAGGTTTATATAAAGACACAGATGGAAAGTTTAGAGGTGCTGATCTGAAGTAATGGAGGTAATATAAATGAGCTTATGGATTCATCTAAGTTTACTTTTATTCATTCATGTATTCAATCATCTTCATTATTCCAAATGTGTGCTGAAGGATTTGTTTTATTCTTGGGCTTCTTTTTTTGGTGATTTCCCTAGCATGGAAACTTCCCTATTGATGCAGATCAATAATTTTTTTCACACCTTATGTTTTTAGAAGCTTGTCTGTTATTTACGGGGTCACATAGATTTCTGATTCCATACCTGGTCCTCTAATTTACCATAACCCTGTCTGTACTAAATGTTTAGGTATCAATAATAAGAGAAGTCATGAATACGTTTGTAAAATAGCCTTATACATATCGGCTATGTTAACATTTAAAATTGTGACAGAATACTAAGATTATAATTTTCATATAGAATTCTCATATAAAATATAATTCATGTTTTATCAACTGTATTTTAATTTGTTATGGAGCTTAATAGTCTCTTTATTTAATTTTCTTAGGGATATACTTCAGTTTATTTTATACAAGTTTAATACTATTAAATGTTGAAGATGAATATCTATTGTCTAATTTATTTTATGGTATTGGGAAGACCTGAGTTCAAATATGAACCCAGAAACTTGTAAGTTGTGTGACCTTGTACAAATCATTTAACCTGTGCTTGCCTCAATGTCCTCAGCTGTAAAATATAGATAATAATGAACCTTCTTCACAGGGTTGTTATGAGGATAAAGTGAAATAAAATTTGTAAAGTCCTTATATAGTGTCTGACATATAGCAAACACCATGTAAATGTTGTTGCTCTTCTTAGATGCACTTAGATTGATATGTGCCATGAATGGACCCTGAAAATGGACAATGAGCTAGCTGAAACTGACTAGAAGCAAAGAAGTTTTGGGGAGTTTATATTCTTTTTAAATATTCCAAGCATTTCACTGAAGGCTATTTGTTTCTTTTGAACATTAGTATTCTTCTCGTAATGTAGTATGTTTCTGATTCATGGAATACCATGGGAAAATTATGATCTTAGGTCACCCTGAGGATAATGGAGAAAGGCATTGTGTATGTGAGTGTGCCAGAGATATTACCAGTATAAAACTTAACAGGAGAAGTGACATAAAGAGTAAAATAAAAGAAATGAATGATTGAATAAGGAGATAAACTGGTCAAGTGACAAAAACTAGGGATATGAGTAGATAGTTCATGTGCTCCATTGTATTGTTGGTAGATCTAACTTGAAGTCTTTATTTTTTTAACTTTTAATGATTTATTTATTTTCACATTACTACAATAATCTTGCTTTGAAAGTAAACATAAACCTCCCTCCACCCCCAAAAGATAGAGAAACCTCAATAAAATGAAGTGAGAAACAAAAAAGTGTACCTCAGTCTGTGTTTAGATACTCTTGTCTTTAGGATGGGTTGCGTTCTTTTTCATAAGTCCATCAAAGAAGCTGCTTCAATATTTTTCCCCAGTTTCCCTCCAATCTATTCATCCCCACTCCCATTTATGCTTATCTCTCTCCTTTCATGCTGTCCCTCATCAGAAGTATATTGTATCTGACTACCCTCTCCCATGATCTTCCCTCTCTTCTGTCACCTACACTCCCCCTCCCCTACCCCTGTTCCCCTTTCCCCCATTCATTTCTTCTCCTTTAGTTTGAGTTAAAAGCTTGTGAAAATAAAGATGTATTTTTTTCCCCTATCCAAGGTCATGGATCTTCTAAAATCTGTTCATAGTTCCCCTGGGACCCAGGGCTACCCATATTCTAGAGGAATATTCCTAGACAGGTTACTGAATACCTTGGTAGGAAAACATATTAATAAGAATTGCACAGAGTGAGATGTAGAATAGTTGTTCTCTATACCACAGAAGGTGATACTTCTCTAAATGAGGTGTTAGATTTATGAGAATTATAATTTTCATAGGGTCAAAGAATATCAGGCTGGAATAGTTCTTAAAGTTCAAGAGATTTCAAGGCAATATAATGTCCTTTTCATCAAAGTGTGTATACCATTGATGGAAATGTTTTAATATTATAACCATAGATTACTGAAGTATGATGAACCTAGAGTTCTGATATACTGTTGATGATTGAAATTATCTCATTGCTTATATGAATGTTCTACATTTATTTTTATAGTTATGTCTAGCTAGATGTTCCTAAATTGCGTCTATTAGTGACCTTTAATGTTTTCCTGAATAATATTTGAATTTGAATGAGAACATATGTATATGCATTAATTTTTTAAACAAATTATTTGCATTTTCCCACCCAAATTATTATAATCAGAATCTTTTGCACTGCAAATTAAAGATATTATCAATAATTGTTCTATTAGCATAGAAATATATATATATATATATATATATATATATATATATATGTTTTATGCTCTTCCAAGGTATCAAAAAACACTTTTGAAGTATTGATTCAACAGTGGTAGATTTTACATATGAATATAACAGCCATTATTCTTTCTCGCACATGAAATCATTTAAGCCATAGGACACTGACATTATCATTTGAAGTTAGAGATCACCATGGGAATATAGTGGCCCTCTTTTCACTGAACAGTTAAAGGCTTTCATTTTCTTGTATTACAAATACTATATAATAATGATGCTTTAGCATGGTTTTTACATCAAAGAATTTTAGAGCATTCAGTGCTCATTTCCTCTTGTGAAATCCTATTCTATTTATTGTCAATGTAGCATATAATTATCTTTCTTAATTGAATACTACTGTGTGGAAAGGATCATCCCCTCTTCTTCTTGTCCCCAAACTCTCCCATTTCCTTATGATAGAAAAGGTCTGTTGTGGTTGTTGTGACAAAATACTTCATTGAGTCTGTGGACACACAGATTGGTACAGATTTTCTTTTTTCCCCCTCTGTCCACAGGACTAATCACAAGTAACCTTTTTCGTTTTAGGAACAAATTTTGATGCAGCATCAAATTGTTGCCATATTTATGAATTAGAAGCATATCTAAAAGAAATTGGTAATATGGAAAACCTGGATTTATAAACCATTTCATTAGCAGTTTCTACTTTCAGAGTCATAGAATATAAAAATCATGATTCCTTATCATCAGATTCCTTTACAATGCTTTTTTGATAAATTGTCAATTGTAAGATGCTCGCTGTGGAGAAAAAATGGTATTTAATATGGCTTGTTTTGTTTCTGTGGCATGTCCTTGTATAGCACATAGCTTCTGATGTAGACTGCCTTCTCTATTATTTATTGTACACTAATTTCTTAAACCTCATTATCTACTTTTCAACTAAGTCAATAGTATCTTTTTTTTTAATTCTGCAAAGGACATTTGGGGTGAAAAATTTTGTTTTGTTTTGTTTTTTCCAAAAGGTCTTTGTGTGGGAGCAGCTAGGTGGCGCAGTCGATAGAGCACTGGCCCTGGAGTCAGGAGGAGCTGAGTTCAAAAATGGTCTCAGACACTTAATAATTACCTAGCCGTGTGAGCTTGGGCAAGTCACTTAACCCCGTTGCCTTGTTAAAAACAAACAAAAAAAACCCCCATAAATTCTTTGTATAAAATAAGGAAAAATCATGAATTTTAATTTAAAGTTTTTGGTTACATGTGATAAATTCAGTGAGGACTACTGCCTCTTTGTACAGATGGGAATTATGAAGCAATTATAGTTTCAAGCCAAAAGATTTTTTTATTTATTCAGCAGGGATTAGACTTGAAGCATGAACATTGTTTCTCTTTTCTAACTCTTAAGTTTAACTTGTCATTTAGAAACACTGTTCCAATAAGTCAGGGTATGCCAAGGACTACCTTAAAGATGATGCCAATATTTAAGAAACAGCATGATTTATGAAAAGCAAAAAGTACTCTCCTGAAAGTTGGGAAACATGGGTTTTAGTCCTTTCTGTTTCTATAATTAGTTGTATGACCTTGAAAAGATTATGTAGGAAGATTTGGACCTCATTTTCTTTTCTAAAATGATCAAGTAGGTTGCTCCCTTCCAGATCTGAAATTATTTTATTTTAGAAGATTCTATTAAATTGAGTAAATATTTATTAATCCGATATCAGATCCTAGGAACAAGATAGCTGTGGTCTACCAACATGGGTTGTTCTTCAGTTTTCAAACATATTAACAGTTATTCATGACACTATTATGATGTTTCATTGGCAAAGATACTGGTTTGATTTACTATTGCCTTCTTCAGATCTTCTTTTGGGGAACCTGAGGCAAGTAGGCCCCAGGG
This sequence comes from Macrotis lagotis, assembly GCF_037893015.1. NCBI lineage: Eukaryota > Metazoa > Chordata > Mammalia > Peramelemorphia > Peramelidae > Macrotis > Macrotis lagotis. The sequence goes on from NC_133662.1 coordinate 54,585,996, forward strand.
TTCATGTACTTCTGAAGCTAGATTTAAACCTATCTTTCCTGATTCCAAGTTTGATGATCCATTCTCTGTTCAATCTAGCTGCTCAAGCCCAGCAAGTCCAAAAAACAGATCTGCTGTTTACTATTTATGTGGCCATGGTTAAGTTATATAGGCAGCTAGGCGATATAATTTATAGGTTCTGGACATAAAGTCAAGAGGAACTGACTTCAAGTCCTGTCTTCTTCATTTGCTAGACGTGTGCCCTCAGCAAGTTAAGTAAACTGTCTAGACTCTAACTCAAAGGGATGTTTTGAGGATAATAATGAGATAATATATATCAAGTAAATTATTAAAAAAAAAGTTTGCCAGGGCATAAATTAGTTTTATCAAACAAGTAGAATTGAAGACCACTAAAAGTTACAGAATTATCACTCTGGGCCACTTCTGACACAGAAAAACATATTATTAGCATTATTTATGTTCTATTGTATTTTTTTTATTTTCTTAGATAGTTCTATTACATTTTTAAAAATAATTTATTTTCCCAATTACATGCAAAGATAGGTTTCAATAATAATTTTTTGGTAAGATTTTTAAGTCCACATTTTTATCTCTCCCTCCATTTTCCCCTTTCCCCTTAACTGATAATCTGATAATAGGTCTTATATGTATAGCTATATTAAGTATATTTCCATATGAGTCATGTTGCAAAAGATATATCAGAATAAAAGGAATAAAAAACCATAAAAAAATTTTAATTGAAAATAATATTTGATCAACATTCAGACTCCATAATTCTTTCTCTGGATATGGATGTTATTGTCTCTATCACAAATATTTTGGAATTGTCTTTGATCACTGTACTGCTGAAAAGAGCTGAGTTCATCATGGCTGATGATCAGTGTTGCTGTTAAAGTGTACAATGTTTTTCCAGTTCTGCTCCCTTCACTCAGTATCAGTTCATGCCAGTCTTACTATGCTTTTCTAAAGTCTGTCCATTTGTCATTTCTGACAGAAAATTTGATTGCGATTTCTTTATCACATTCATATACCACAAGTTTTTCAGTCATTTCCCAACAGACAGCATTCCCTCAATTTCTAACTCTTTTCCACTGCAAAAAAGAGTTCTAGAAATATTTTTGTACACGTGAGTCTTTGTCCCTTTTTTAAATAATTTCTTTGGTATACAGATTCAGTGGTGGTATGCCTCTATCAAAGGATTTGCACAGTTTTAGTGCCCTCTGGGCATAGATTCAAATTGTTTTCCAGGATGATTGGATCAGTTCATAACTCCACCAACAATGTATTAGCTTCCCAGTTTCCACATCCCGTCCAACGACAATCATTTTCCTCTTTTGTCATATTAGTCAAACCTAGTATGTATGAAGTGATACCTCAGAGTTATTTTAATTTGCTTTTCTCTAATAAATAATGCATTGAAGCATTTTTCATATGACTATAGAGACTTTTCATTTGACTGCACCTTCATCTGACAATTTCTAGAAATTTCAACTACAGCAGGGATTCTTAACCTGTGATTCACAAATTTCAAGACATTAAAAATAATTTTGATAATTTAATATAATTGAGATCCTTTTTAATTCTGTATATTTTGTTTTAAAACATTTTACATTGCTATCCATAGTTTTCACCAAACTAGCACAGTCATTTTATAAATTTAAAAGTGTTAACAACCCTAGTCTTAGAGGTTCAAGGTAAACTTCTGGGATATACTGACTATGTGACCCTGGGCAAATCACTTATTTTTTCAATACCTTTCTGAGCCTACAAATTTCAGAATAGTTGTGGATTTATTTCAATTGAAAGAGTTTTATGGGACAGCTAGGTGGTCCAGTGGATAGAGCACCAGCCCTGGAGACAGGAAAACCTGGGTTCAAATCCAGTCTCAGGCACTTAATAATTGTCGGTGTGACACTGGGCAAGTCACCTAACCCCATTGCCTTAAATAAATAAAATTTTAAAATAAAGTTTTGTGATTATAGTTCCCTGCATGGATGAAATTATAGTTTAAACCTAGTAAGAAGCACCTAAGTAGCATAGCAGATAAAGAACTGGTCTGGAAGGAAGATCTGAGTTCAAATCCAACCTCAGATACTAGCTTTGTAACCCATGGCAAGTCATTTAACATCTGTTTTTCAATTCCTCAACTATAAAATAGGATCATAATAGTAGCTAGCTCTAGTTTTGTTATAAAGATGGAATGAAATAATATTTGTAAAATATACATATATACATATATAAAATATAAATAATATAATAATATAAATATAAATATACAAATATATAAAATATTTGTAAAATGTACATTATATAGTCCCTAGTACATTGTAGGCACTAAATACTCAATTCCTTCCTACATATTAGAGATAGAAAAATGAAAATAACTGCTCAAGATCTTAAGTACTGCAAAGAATAATATTCAGAATATAATTTGTACTCAGATAAGTAGGACATAGCCTAGATTGATATGGGAAAACGTGAAATATACAATTGGAATGGTGAAAATAAAAATAAATGGGAAGATTGTTATATACTAGGCAATTTTGTAAGATATTAAATGAGAATCTTATCAATAACACTTTGTAATTGTGTTGTCTGCTGTCACTTAATATATAACTCATAACACTAGAAGTTGCAGTACAAGCAGAATGATGTATCTAAAATCATGACACATAACTGTATGAACAGTGTTAGAAAAGCTAAAACTCAGAATGAGTTGAAACTTGTTTAAGCAAATGATGATAACCCTTGGAAAACTTTTTAAATTGTTCATTAAATCATAGCAGCTCTGTTTGTGGTGGCAAAGAATTGGAAATTGAGTGAATGCCCATCAATTGTGGAATGGCTTAACAAACTCTGGTATATGTGATGGAATACTATTGTTCAATTAGAAACCAGGAGGAATGGGAATTCAGGGAAGCCTGGAAGGATTTGCACGGACTGATGCTGAGTGAGATGAACAGAACCAAAAGAACATTATACACCCTAACAGCCTTAATGGGCTTGCTCATACCAACAAGGCAACAACTGGGCACAAATTTGGGATATCTGCGACAGAGAATGCCATCTGTATCCTGAAAAAGAATTGTGGAGTTTGAACAAAGACCAGAGACTATTACCTTCAATTTAGGGGGAACAAAAACCTTATCTTATTATGTAATTTTGCTATCTCTTATACTTTATTTTTCTTCCTTAGAATATGATTTCTCTCTCATCACATTCAACTTAGAATAATACATGCCAAGGAAACAATGTAAAGAATAACACACTGCCTTCTGTGGGGGGTCAGGGGTCAGGAAGCAAGATTAAGGGGAAAATTATAAAATTTAAAATAAGTAAAATCTTTCAAAAAAAGGTGGTTATCTAGTGCTTAGAAAAGGACAGGTGACAATTGCAAACAATATGGGTCCATTAAAAAAACATTCTTTTTTTTTTAAATTATGTGACTAGGGGCAGGTATGTGGTGCAGTAGATAGAGCACTGACCCTGGAGTCAGGAGGACCTGAGATACTTAATGATTAACCAGCTGTGTGACCTTGGGCAAGCCACTTAACCCCATTGCCTTGCAAAAAAAAAAAAAACTAAAGAAAGTGTATGACTAGATTGAAAGATCAGAGAAATACCATAAAACTAATACATTTGCATTTCAGCAAGTTATTTTATAGATTCCCTTATGATATGTTTTCAGAAATGGTAAAGCTATATGTTCTAGATGGTAGCACAGTAAAGTGGTATCATAACTAGCTTAATGACTAACTATACAAGAAATATTAATACAAGTCAACTCAGAGGGAGGGCATAGTACGTATTGGTTCTTAGTTTTCTACTGACTACTACAAAGGTCTTGTCCATAGTCTTGTTTCTTCAATATTTTTAATAAGCAGCTTGGATAAAGATCTAAATGACATATGAAGTAAATTTAAATGTGGAAAAGCTAAGAGAGATAGCTTTTGAGAATAAAGATCCAAAAACAGATCATCAGACTAGGGGATGAATCTAGTAAAGTGAAATGTAATAGGGATGCAGAAAATTATTCTTTTACTATTTTTAATACTGCAATATTTACAGCAGTTCAGGGCAACTAGTTGGCACAGTGGATAGAGCCCCAGTCCTAGATTCAGGAGGACCTGAGTTCAAATTCTGCCTCAGACACATAATATTTGCCTAGCTATGTGACCTTGGGCAAGTCACTTAACCCTTTTGCCTTAAATTAAAAAAAATAAATTAAAAAAAGTTCTCAGCAGTTCACATAAAAAATGGTGTATTCCCTGACTGTCAACTCAACTTAAATCTGTGATGTGGTAAAGGAAAAAATCAATTGAAGATAGTCTTGAAGTCATTTTAAAAGAAATATGGTGAATAACTCTACTTTTCTTTTCATTGTTCATTCCACTTCGTTAGGACCTAGTTTATTTCTCTAGACCATATTTAAAGTGAATTGTTGTGGGCAGCTAGGTGGTGCAGTGGATAAACCACTGGCTCTGGAGTCAGGAGTACCAAAGTTCAAATGTGGCCTCAGATACTTGATAATTACCTAGCTGTGTGACCTTGGGCAAGTCACTTAACCCCATTGCCTTAAAATAAATAAAAATATATATTAAAGTGAATTGTTGAGAACTTAGAGATAGTCCAGGGCAGGACGACCAGGATGGAGAGAGAACTGAAAAATAGGCTATAAGAGAAAGAATTGAATCACCAAGGATGTTTTGTTTTGAGAGAAGAGTTGGATTATATATTATAGTTCTTAAATCTTTGAAATAATGTCATGTGAAACAAAGACTAATTGCATTTAGAACTGAAAGAGATCTTATCTAATCTGACCTTTTTGAAATTTAGACACAGAAATATTATATACCTTGCTTAATTAAGGACAGAAAAATTAATAGAAATATGCATTAATGTGCTAGGCTTTGAGATACGTGATGGGGATAGAAACACAACTAAATGAAACAATACATCCAGGGTTCTCAAGCTCCAAATCTAGTGCTCTTTCAACTCAGAGTCTGAGTGATAAACTATTAGGGTTGCTATGCATAAAGATTTTATTCATCATATGAGAGTACCCTCTAGGATCCAAATCTTAATGAATGACAACAGTAATTAATAATGATGATGATGATGATCATTAAATAATTGAATTACCAGGAAAAAGTAGATCAATTAAGAATAATGCAAGAAATCAAGGCATAGTGGTGCTTGTAGATCAATTAAATATAGAAACTATTTCTCTAATAAGAAAAATCATTTAACTTCCAGGACAGGACATTTTGGGGGAAATCAAGTTTTACTTAATTAATAAAAAAAATTTATTAAATTACTTTTAATCTTTTAAGTTTAAGCTAATGTGTTTATGCCAACTATTTCCCTAAGCAATAGTGTTACAAATACATAGAATGAATAAAACAATCTCTACTTTAAATGAGATTACATATTTACAGAGAAAAGAACTTCACATTTAAATATATGGAATAAATATAAATAAATAAAATAAAGAATAATACATATAGTTAAGGAAGACCCTAAAGGGTGATCAATCAGGAAATTCTTTAGTAGAGGTGGTATTTAACCTGCATCTTGAAGGAAGGAATTTTTTGAAGCAGAAATGAAGAGTAAATTATTCCTGGCATTGGAATTACCCAATAAAAAGGCATGTAAGGAATAGAGAGGAGCACAGTCTGACTAGATTGCAGAGATAGTAAAAGGGAAATGATGTAAATTACTCTGAAACATGAGTGAATGTAAGTTTGGGAAGAGCTTCAAAAGCTACCTAGAGGAGTGTCTATATTTTGTCCTAGAGACACTGAGTTTATTGAATAGGTGACTGACCTGGATGTATCTATACTTAAGGAGAATCATTTCCTTGACTTTGTGAAAGAAAGATTGAATTGGAGAGAGAATTGAAGAATTATATTAGTTAAAAAGATCTTGCAACAATCTAGGTGAGAAGTGATCAGGGCTTGAACTTGTGTTGACTCTGATAATACTATAATGACTTTTCAAGACAGTTCCCTAAATGTTTAACTGAGTTACACATTTTAGCTGTTAAGCCATGCAGCTTGAGCAATCATGCTACACTTTGTTTCCTAATATTTGGATTTTTTGTGTAGCCATATGCACAAAGGGTATGGGTGAATGTATTCATCCATAATATTTTTACTGTTCTTCAGTTACAAATATCCTAATATAGTTTTGCCTGGAAAATACATGTGCTGGGCAGGGTGGTGCATTTCTATAATCCCTCCCAGCTACCTGGGAAAATGAAACTGAGAAAATTTGATCTTAAGAGTTCTAAACTGACTAAGGGAGTTTTTGGAGTGGAAGGGAGATGCTCCATTGCCTAAGGAGGGGACTAACTGGCAGAAAGAACTTTAGAATATATATACTGCAAGAAAATTTGAATTTCCATGCACTGTATAGTTTGCAAGGAATGACTATTTGCTTATCTTCAATACTCACAAAATGGAACTTTAAGATCAGGTAGCAATATTTTTCTCCTTCCAGGAATGTAATCATAAGACTAGATTATTCAATAAATTGCCAATAAAAATACTTACACATAAATGAATTATGCAAATTATACTGTTAACATTTATATACCTCCAAGTGAATAACTTCCTGAAATGCTCCAGAAAAACTAAATAATTAAAGTTGTCAATAAACATTTATTAAGTTCCTACTGTGTGCTAAATGTTGTGCTAAGTACAATGAATAAAATAAAAAAAACTTAGCTCTTAAGAATCACAGTCAATTAGGAGAAAAAAACATTCAAACAACTGTGTAAAAAACAAAATGTATACAGATAAATTGAAGGCAGTAGTTCACTAGCATTAAGGGGAGATCAATAAAGCCTTCTGGCAGAAAAGGGGTAAGATGATGGAATTTGAACATCCAGCACTTCGTTCATTATGTTGGCCCACCTAAATATATAGAGAGGATGTCATATAATTTCTATCAAACTTACTATTAATTCTGTATCTTTTCTTACTATACTTAAAATTAATCTAGATTTAAAATGACAAAAAAATCAGTTTCACATTTTACTCCCATTCAATTTGTCTAATATACAGTAAGCTACCATAATAGATACATAAATACAAAGAGATAGAGCAAATGTTATTAAGGAGAAATGTGAAAAACATGTCAAAGTATGTGAAAAAATATAAAATTTGGATTATTTGGCAATTGCAAATTGTAATGATCATTTTAGATATGGATGATTTTGATAACTTTGATGTAGAGAATTTAATTATTTTGAAATGTAAACTTAATTTCCAAATATTCTAATAATTTATAATAATCCAAAAGAAAAAAAGTAGAAATTACATGCTTTAGACTTCCAATTATTTATTGCAGTGTTGTTGTTTGGGTTTATTTTTTGTTTTTTTTGTTAAGTATTAGGCATATGATTTTCTCAAGTTAAAAACATGATCAGATACTTTATAACTCTAGCAAGTCTTGAGAAATAGTAATTCTTAATTGAAATGTTCAGATAATGCACAATTTAGCAAAAATAATACAAAAGATAGTACTAATAACTGAAAAAAGGTATCTAGTTGACACAGTGAATAGAATGCTGAGCTTGGGTTCAGAAATATGTGAGTTCAAATTTGGCCTTATACATTTATTATCTGGATGACCTGAGCAAGTCACTGAACATCTTCCAGTCTTAATTTCCTTACCTTTCAAATGGAGTTAATAATAAGAGCTATAACAACAGGGTTGTTGCAAAGGTCAAATAAGATAATATTTGTAAAATGATTTATAATATTTTAGATACCATACCAATTCTAATTAGCATTGCTGTTGTTATCATTAATTAATATTTTTAATAAAGATGTTGAGTTTGAGATTTCATTCTTTTACTTAGAATATTAGTTTATGTTTTCAGTTCTTTTTTAAAAAGCATTGATTTTGTAATAAGGAATCTTTAATGTGGTAGATATCTAGAGAGTGATGCCCTAGGGATGATGCACATATGCAACCTAAGTATATATGTATATATCTATATCTATATCTATATCTATATCTATATCTATATCTATATCTATCTATCTATCTATCTATATACATATATATATATATACATCCAATGGCAGTCAATTTCAGTGATTATAACAATCTTCATATCAATTATATAATATCCACATTATGTTTTATGCAGGGAGACATAATGAAGAGAGAGAAAAGAGAACCCAGCCTGTCCTGCGTTTAAGGCTGATTCTCTGACCACTGTGTCTCTTTTTTTCTCAAAGTTCATAGCAAATAATTAAATTTTAGTGACATTTTCTCCCCACCCAAGATTTTAAACTCTATTTATTTCTGGACATCTGCTCTTTCAACAAAACCAAAAGCAAATTTTAAGCAAGTAGTACAGCACCATGCCTGCTTATCTGTTCCTCAATGTACTGCTCATCAAAAATGTTATGCCTAAGTACCCAAGAGCAAATCATGACTTTTACATTCTCAGGCATCCCTCTTTGGCCAACGAATTTGAGAAAAAGAAGCTTGGGAAAGGTTGACTATTAGGTAAGTACGGCCACTTGTGAATTTTACACATGGTGTTCAATTTATTCTTAATGAATGCTTTTGCATCACCAAAACAGAACATTGTATGCCTCTTTTCACAGGTGAAAACAATCCTTTTGAATGACTCACTGTGGCTGATGACTCCAGTTTTACACTCCAAAATCTCACCCCCAACCCCCGAAGAAAAATGTATTATACTACACTTTAATCACTCTTCACAAGAACACTTAGAAACAGTAGGCACCCAGATAAAGCAGATGGAATATTACTTTACAATTGCAACAAAAGCTGCAAGGGATTTTGGACCTTTGTTGCATGCATCTACAATTCAATCAACAAGTGTATATTAAGCATTTACTACATGACAAGGCAGCTAAATGGCACAGTGGATAGAGCTGTAGACTTAAAATCAGGAAGGCATGAGATCAAATTATGCTTTGGCCCTTTATTGCTTACATAATCCTAGGCTAGTCAATTAACTCTCTCAATCTCAGTTTCCTTATCTCTAGAATGAAAGTAATAATGGTCCTTTCTCACTGTTGTTGTGAGAATCAAATGAGATAACATATAAAGGATGTCTTGTAAGCCCTAAAATGCTATATAAATACTGTTTTGCCATTATTGCTTTTATGCCATAAATTGTGGTAAGATCAGGGGATTTGAGGACAAAACTAATAGTTCTGACCTTATGGAATACCAAATATAGAAAAAGAGACAGCATTATTTCAAATCAGGAAAATCGTGTCCATATAGTTTAAATATTTTGCCTAAAGACTATTCAATAGCAAGAAAAATCAATAAACAATTACTAAGTGCCTACAATACACCAGGTCTGGAGGAAAGACATAATGAAAGTTCATAGTTATTGCAGCACTTTGGGGAAATGATAAATACTACACTGATATATTACTAAAATTATTGGAGATTTTTTACATTAAAACAACAAGTAAATATGAATCAAAAAACCAGTCATGAAAAAGCAATTTTGTTATACATATAGCATGTAGCAAAATACATTATATGCAAATAAGATTTAGTACTGTATAGATGTTCCCACCAGGAAAAAAAATGAGACTTGTGTACTCACCTCCCTCTAGAAGTTACCATGCTTTAGTCCATACTTTCTGTGAAACATTTATCTGTGACTTATTAAATGGAAATGGGTGATTTTTTTTCATTTTATGAGTATCTACATTTTTCAAAAGTGGAGCATATAATCAGCTAATAATTTCTCTGTATTGTGTGTCTCTGATTCAATAAATGGATTTAAGAGGGGATTGGGGATTTTTGTAGTTTATATTATATGTATTTTTAGGTTATAGGTATTCAGATATTTTCAAAGGTAGACAAAATGATAGGCTGCATAAATTTAATTCAGTTTCAATAATAATAACTATTTTTTCTCATTCTTCAATATAACTCTGGAAAACTATTTTAGATCCTTGGAACACATGTTGAAGGCCATGTCTTTGTGGACTTCCTGGAATCGTCAGTAACATTGGAAATTTAAATTGATATTAATAAAAGGAGAATGAAAGTAGCCAAAGTCTGTACTTGTCAAAGTTTATTGGAGAAAATGAGAAAAGAAATTTTTATTCCCTAAAAATGATCTGGAAGATACTTGATTGAATTCCCTGTGAAACAAAAGAGAACACTTTTTGGGGGAGGGTTGGATGGTTGTTATCACCTGAGTAATAAGATAATGATAGTTCTAATAAAGCGTTACATCATTCTCTAAGGTGAACTTGATTAGCCTACCTTTTTAGGCATTAAAAAGTTGGAAACTTAACAATATTACATTTTTTAAAAAATTTCAAGTACTTGGTAGATAAAGGTTGACCTAAAAATCACATTCTGAAAATAACTCATATTCGGCACTTTCATATCTTTGTTTTTAGTCTTAGTTATATTTTAGAAGAAATGTTTTCTAGTACCTTAAAGACTCTTAAGAATTGAAAAGGATCATATTTTGGCAAAGCTGAAATTGAACTGAAATCTTCTCTACTTCCAACAAGAATCTAATATATCAAGCCCTACATATTTTATATGGGGAGATATAGATAATAGAAATTGTAATAGTTTAACTATACTTGTAATTTTATTGGTATTGAGAACTCCCATTAAGGATCCTAATATCACCAATGCAAATGAGAAACTCTTCTGTAATTTACAATTTTATAGAATTAGCTAGGGAACTAAGAGTTCAAGGGACTTGCCAATTCTTGACTCAAAATTGGCTTTCAATCCATTATACTATGCTGCCTTTTTTTATGCCATGATATGGGAATTTGTAATATTAGAGAATAGTTTATTGTAAGGATATAATGTTCCAATTATAGCAAGTAATTCTGAAATCTGTGTATGTTTCCCCTCTATTTATAGAACTTTTAGATTTGACTCCCTCTATAGAAATTTAGAATTTTGTAGAACTCTAGATTTATAGATCTTATGTACTCCTTTTATTTGTTTATTCCTGATCCCATCTTCTGCCCAACCTCAACTGATGACTAATGAGTTTTCTCTAATTTTCATTACTGAATATTTATACCTCTTCATTTGGCTCCTCGTGTTTAATATCTATGAGGTATGCCACATGAGTTAGGAATAAAATTTTTGTTTTTTACTTAATATTCACATTAATGATTTTTATGTGAAAATTCCCAGGCTTCTATTATAAGTACTGACCACATGCATAGAATCATAGAATTGTAAGACTGGAGATGTTTGGACATGAATTGGTCCATTTTTCTCCTTTTAATAGATCTGGAAATTGAGTCCCAAACATATGACTTGCCTAATGTTCCACAGAGAAACAAAAGTAGAAGTTAGATTAAAATACAGATCTACTAGGTAGCACAGTGCAGAGTTCCTGAAATCAAGAAAATCTCAGTTCAAATAGGTTCTCAGATAATAGTCATGTGACTCTGGCAAGTCACACACCACACACACACACACACACACACACACACACACACACACACACACACACACACACACACACACACACACACACTTCTCTGTCTCAGTTTCCTCATGAGGAAAATGGGAATCATAACCCCCTTCCCAGAGTTGTTGGGAAGATCAACTGAAATAATAATTACAAAGAATTTAGCCCATTGTTAAATACTATATGTTATTTTTGTTGCTGTTAATATCTTTTGGGTCTCAGTCAACTACTCATGTCAGACTGATCAATTCAATCAGCATATATTCATTTATTAAAATGATTGTCTGGGGCAGCTAGGTGGTGCAGTAGATACAGCACCAATCCTGTAGTCAGAAGGACCTGAGTTCAAATACAGCCTCAGACAATAATTACCTACCTGTGTGACCTTAGAAAAGTCATTTAGCTCCAATGCCTTGCACAAAGTTAAAAAAAAAGAGTGTTTGCTATGTGTTAAGTGAAGCAGTGTGGTATATTGGTTAGAAGGTTAGCTTCAGAGGTAATAACTGAATTTAAATTCTGTCTCTTAAATATTTGTTGTATGATTTGGGGGCAAGACACTTAATTTCTTAGATTTCTAGGTATTTCTCTAAGAATAAAAGTTTCAAAGAAGTTGCCTAATTTCATTGGAAGAGGGAACTTGTAGGAATTCCCTTTATGAATGAAGTCCAATTCCTGTTCCAAATCCATACTATGTGCCAATCATCACATTAGCAACTAAAAAAGAAAAACAAAAACATCCAGGAGAGTCTAGGAAGATAATATGTGCACATATATGTATATTTAAATGTGATATGAGGTTATTGTCTGAAGAAGGCATCTAGCATTTGAAAAGACAGAGTCAGGAAAGGTCTCATATAAGAGCTGAATCTTCAGCTGATCTTTGAAACAAAATAGAGATTCTGAGAGATAAAAATGAAGAGGAAATGCATTCTAGACATAGGTGACAGCCAGGACAAAAGCATGAAAATGTAACATATTAATTTTTCTCCTGATGCCTAAAATAGTTCACTTCTGAATCATTCTTTTAGCATATTATATTATGAATGTCATTTCATTCCTTGCCATTATATATCCTATTTCAAGTTTTGAAATTAAAGCCTGATTCCTTTAATTCCTGGTTATATTCATATACCTTATCAGGGTCTACATATCAAGGTCTATAGAAGCAAAGAGGGCAATTTGGGGTATTATCTAGTGAGTTAATGCTGTGTATTTAAATACATTAATTCACATGTCAATTTTGGTTCCATTTCTGCTTAGGCTTTATGGGTAGTCTCCTATTGCATTTGATTTCTGTCAAAGCATTCAGATTAATGTTTGAGTATCCCTCATAGTAGTGGAGAAGGAGGAAGATGCAGCAGTCACAGAAGTAGCAGAGATTAGGGTGGTGACTGCCATAGAGCTAAGACTATGGCAGACAAATGAGACAAATGGTAGTTTTTGAAACTCAACCCTGACTCAGGCCACCACTGTATCCTTAGTTGGAGTCATTCTTCATCTTTTAAATGCTTAACAACAAATTATTCTCACTTGTTAGAGGTATTGTTTGTAGTGATTTCCTCATTAAAGCAGTGACCTAGTACATCCTGAATGATCCCATCCTGTTTGCTTACAGGCAGCCATGCCCATATACATATAAAGGCTGGAGGGTCAGAAGATGTAAACAACCAAAGGGAAAGAGGGGAGAGGGGTGGCTTTAAAGTCAGTATAGAGTTACAGCTACACTATAATTCATCTTTAACAGTGATGTCATTTTCGGCCTCTTCAATAAGGACATACAAGAAGTCACTTGTATAGAGCTAATCCATCTATGCAAGAAGAATTAGTTCACTAAACAGCAAATACTCTTTTTTCTGTTGGTTGTGTGGGTATGTTCATAGACATAGTGGGAAATTATTAAAAAATTCTAGGAACTTCTTAATGTATTACTAAGAATTCTGGGGATATCTAAATATTCCTAGAATTCATATATATGTATGTATACACATATATATGTGTGTGTGCATATATGTATGCATGCATAGTTCTGCACTAGTGAATTTATAACCTGATTCCTAGAATTTCTCCATACCTGTATTTATATTCTCCACCATGATACATATATCCATTCCTTTACACTTTGTAAGGATATAAACTCCTTAAGGGAAGAAAGCGCAGTCATATTTATCTTTAGATTTTTCCCCCAGCATCCAGCTCAGTGTCTACTATATACAAAGTATCTGTTATATATTTGCCAAATGAAATTAGTTTCAAACTATCCAAGAATGAAAAAGGGGGGAAAAGTAATATTAACTTTTCAAAAGAGACAATTGCATGCTTATTCAAACATGATCAGGAGACAATGAATATATCAGCTAAAGATCTAGCTCCTATTGTGTTTAGACAGACAGACAGATAGATTGATAGCTTAACTATATTTCAAAATGATTATTTTCTTCTATAATCCCATGTGCCTTATGTTATGTATTTAAAAATCATTCTAAGACAGGATCTATAGGCTTCAAGGTCTAAGCTTCAAGATTAAGAACCTCTAGATTAAATTGTAAATATTTCCATGGAATGAATATTAGAATATTAAACCATAGAGAGTTATAATAAGGCTATTGAAGAAAATCCTGGGAAATATAGCTTTCAAATAATCTTAAATTGTAATTTATATCTCAGAAAAAAATGAAGCTAGACATTTTGGTCATCTATGTATCTTAACTCAGTTTAACTATAAGGCATAATCAGATGATGACTTTGTCAACTGATTTTGTCAGTTATTGAAGTTCATTAATTTAAACAACAAATAAATTAATTCCTAATAAACAAAATAATATCAGTGTATTCTATTCTACTATGATTCTATTCATCATCCCTCTAATTTTCAGTATGAAATTGCCCCTCCCTATGTTTATTACCTCCCTGTTAGCATGGAACCTTCCTTAAAGGTGAAGATTCTATTAAGTTTTGTCATTATTTATGTCCCTGGAGATTAGCATAGCTTTTTGACAAAGTGCATACATAGGAATAGGGATAAGAGCTGTACTTTTATTGGTAAAGGAAATCTTAGGTAGGAAACTCCCTCTACCAATGCATATTGGCACCCTCTATGAAACTTTTAGTATCAGAGAATTGTTTGGAACACTAAGAGTTTAAGTGACTTACCCAGTGAACTGAAGTTTAGGGTGTCAGAGGGAGAACTAGAGCCCAGTGCTTCCAGTCTATGAGATCTCTATTCATTACACCATGCTGGTTTTTCCTTCCTTGCTCCCTCATCTTCATTCTCTTTTCCACCCTCCATTCTGGTATTCTGTCTCTTTCTCTTTTGCTCTCTCCCTTTCTCCTCTTTCCTCTTTCCTTCCCTCTCTCTTTCCTTTCTTCTATCTTTCTGCCTGCCTACTGTCTCTCTTCCTGTTCTGCCTTTCTTAGCTTCAGTCTGGCTGTTTGCAATATTTCAGTTGTCACTTAAATACTCAAAAGATCAATAGTCCAGTCCAAGTTAGTATTCAAATCACCTCAGTCCATTTTGAGCCTACCCACATTCAGGCAATTCACTATAAAGAGTTTAAAAACCACATACACACAGACACCCCCCCCCCACATACATACATATTGCTATTCCATTTTCCACTTGTCAGGTAACTATGAGGTTTTTTGACATGGTTAAAAATGCATAAAAATATTATTTATAAAATTCTCAAATCAGCTCGATACCTGATCTTTTACATTACCTTATAAAATTTCGTGGCTTCTTTTCTTGCATTAGCACAGGGGAGCTACCACAGAGAGTTTAGTCCTAGACATGCTATGATTCTGTTTTAAGTCTAATAGAATCCCTTTAATCCTTTCTAATGGACATTCTGAACCTATTAGAGAAAAATGATAGTGTATTTGTTTTCAAAGAAAAAATATTTCTGTAACAATAGAATATGATTTAATGACTGTATTGATAGCTTGATATTTTTAGAGAAATTTTTTTGAATATATTTGATACCCGTGTTAAAGAAAATATATGCAGTTTTTGGAGATAATTAACAATTGGTAAATAAAATGTTATGGACCTACAACAATTTATAGTCTCTTGTTTATTCATTTTCTCATTCTCTTGTTTATGCATCTGAATATTTGTACTTGTCAATGGAAGTCAAAATAAAAAATGTTAAAATTAAAAAGGAAATAATGGTGAAGAGAATTACTCATTTCATGCTAACCTTATATCCTGGCTAAACAATTAATATTTTTAAATATTTAATTTTTATTCATGCTTTATTATCATTAGAATTTTGACCAAGTCCTTGATCATAAGGGAGATTTAACAGTAGGGATATTCAATTACCACTCCCAGAAAAACATGTTCATCCATAATGTCATCTTGAAATATGAACAATAGCCTGATTTTTATTCCATAATTCATCTCATGAATAAATATTTCACTAAAATCTTTTGTAATTAATTTGATTTTTTCTTCCATATTCTAAATGTATCTAAATATTTCCAGCTGTTATTCTTTTTGTTATATCTTATACCAAACTGCAGATGCTAAAACTGATGTTGAGTTCTGGGAGCTATTTCCTTCCCTAAGGAAAATTTTCATTATAATAGCTATATGTCTAATCATCAATGTATAATTTTAAAGAGTTTATTCATTATAGAATTTTAAAGAAGCATGAAATCAAACTATTGGTGGTAACATCTACCCCAATACCCCCGATGAAGAGAATATTGACATATGGTATTACTGATTGATTTTAATTTATCATTGGTTGGGAATGAAATAGCATGACATCTCTTCAATAGAGATTTTTTTCAAAAGAGATTTTCTTTTCATCTTATAAAACAGTCATCAAAGTTCAATGTTTACAAATTTGCTTTAAAAAATTTTAAGAGATTTTTCTGGAAAAATATTCTCAAATATCTTAAGAGTCAAATAATAAAAAAGTAACATAATTCTATAAGTGCTATAAAACTCAGTGATTATTTTTGGAAAATGAAAGAGACTAAATGGATGCAAAGCTAATTGAAATTTCAGCACTTAAATGAAGGCTTATCCATTTATATAGCCTAATGTGTGTAAATTTATGGAAGAAAATATTGCTGATTCCATGAAATTTCATATTTGCTTTTAAGCTATAGATTAATTTCTCAATATATATCAGGACCGGGCCACTAGTCACAAGTGTGTATGTGTCTATGTGTCTGTGTGTGTGTGTGTGTAGTACATATACATATATATATATATGTATATGTATATGCGTTATCTATTTGCAAGTAGGTGGTAAAGCAAATATGCTGAGCCTTGAATCAGAATGACTGGAGTTCAAATGTAGCCTCTGACACCTACTTAGTGAATAACCATGGGAATGTAAAATGGGAATAACATTACTTACCTCCCAGGGTGTTGTGCGGATAAATAATATCTGTAAAGTGTTTAACATAGTACCTGGCACATAGTAGGTACTATATAAATATATGTGTGTGTGTGTATATACATATATATATATGTATACACACACATAAATATATATGTGTAAGTACATTTGTATATGGACAGGTTATATGGTTAAGATATCTGTAATTTTTCTTAAATGCTTTAATGCTATTGAGAACCTAATCTGAAATAAACCAAATGTGTATTGAATGGATTCATCAAGTTTAACTTGTTAGTAGTTGCAATATTGTAATTTCCATAGATAATTTTAGTCAAGTGAAAATTTGACAGCTTGTGCTATTTGTGCTTTAATAAATTTGTCATTGTTACTTAATATTATTCATGTGAGACTTAAGACAACTTGAAATTCCATTCAATTTTTTTAATTTTTAAATGCACCTTACTTTGTTAGGAATCTTAAACTGGTGAAATATACATTATAAGGTTCCATATTTCAGTATCTCTTCAGGTGATATTATGTTTAGAGGAAATTATGAAAAGTTATACAAGTCTGCTTATTTCTTTTCTAGGTGAATCCTAGTTTTTCTGCACTGACATTTAAAAAAGCTTGTTAAAATACATTTAATTAAAATAACAATTGTATTGATAAAATAGATATCTGTGATTGTATAATTAATAGAAAATTCAAATAATAATCATTTTTCAAAATTCCATAATATAGTTTGCATATTGAATTGAATAATTTTTATTGCTTTTCACATTTCCCTTATCCATGCTTTTTGGTGATTGTTTAATAAGCATTTGCTTTGGAGTCTTAAGTATCAAGAATAACTATAATAGAACCTCAAAGATGTTTCAAGACAGAGAATAGTTTGCTATAGTCCATCTTCTGATAATGCATATCTCTTAGCATTATGATTAGCTAGAATTTTACTTAAAGGTTTCCAAAGTGCTCCAAGAAATGTTCTCAATATAAATACCACAGATACTGAAGACATATCTCTAAGAAGAGTGGGGTTCTTTGTAATGCAATTTATGTCATCTATTTTTTCCTTTATGTTAACTTAAAAATACAATTCAAAGACATTCCCCAATAAAAACAATTTAATAAATATGACAATAAACTTACAATCAAGTTTGATCTGGGTTTCCAATTATTTTAGTTATAGCATTTATAGTGACCTTATAGGTTTTGGGGGGGCGTTAAAAAGAAGGGAAGATTGGAACAGGTTATGTGTTTTTTAATTTTTGTTTTATCAGTTGTTTTTTTCCCCCTAAAGTATTAGTTATCTATCATATGGTTGCTTCCAAGAAAAAGAATTATGATTGGGAGGGTGGGGAGTATGTTGTCTGTATTTTAGCAAATGCTTTGTCATTTATTATAGAATGAAAATAGTAAAAAGCTCAAATTTCATAGTTAAATAAGTGTTATTTCATATTTAACTCAATTCAGCAATGCTAAGTTCATATTTGAGTTGGTTAGTTTGGTTTGAATCTTTAAAGAGTTTCTGGTCTAGGAGGAAAGAATGTTCAATACAAACACATAACTATAATTCCTAGAATGCAAATATCTTAGAGAGATGAAAAGTCAAATTTTAGGTGAGGTATGTGAACAAAGATCTTTATTGAAAGAGACAGGAAAGGTTTTCTGAAGTAATAAGGATTTTCATTTATTTTAATAACTGATAATGATTCTACTTCCAAAAAATCTGAAACCCAGAAGCTGTTTTCAGAACTTAGAACTGGGGAGATGGGTTTGATTCTGTTACTTGTCACAGAAGAGTTACAAATTAGATTGAATAAGTTAGATAGTACATTGTTCAGAGCATAGGACTTTGAAATCAGGAAAATTCAACTTCTGAGTTCAAATCTAGCTCCAGACATTTACTAGCTGTGTGACCCTAAATAAGTCGATTAACTCTGCCTCAGTTCCTGATCTGTAGAATAAGCTGGAGAAGGAAATGACAAACCACTCTAGTATCTCCACTCAATTAAAAAGATACCCAAAAGACAAATGAGTTCTCCAAGAATCAGAAGGAAGTGAAAAACAATTGAACAATAAAGATGTTAGATTATGTCTCTGCTATGACCTTACTCTTTTTAAAGTTTGCTTATAAACTGAAGTGAAATAATTAAGTAGGATTTTAATTTCTCATTTAGAGAAGAGTTAAAGAATAGTTCTTTTTTCCTAAAAGAAAGGTCAGTCAAAATGCTTGACTTTCCTTTAGTAATAACTCAAAAAGTCTGTGAAAACAAAACCCTTACATGGGAAAGAGTAGTTTTTCTTGGCCAATTAATGAAAGTTATTACGAAGTTAGCAATCCCTAAAAGAAAATTCTAGAAAGCTATTGTCTCTCCTGCTGTACTAGGAGCTATAATCAGAGTAGCACTGATAAGGGGAAGATATTTCTAAAATTTAAAAAAAGGAACTTGATGCCATACACCTTGGAATATCAGAACTAGAAGAGACCTGTACATAAACCCAACTAATAATTTGTTTATATTGATAATTCTCTTATCTGAATGATTCTATTAGAAATGTAATTCAAGCAGAATTATCATTCTATCAAGTTCTAATAGTCAATATTTCATTTGAAAGAAATTTTATCAAATAGCAATTCCCATCATCAATAGACTTTGATTATGTTAATGTTTTTTGGTTGTGTCTAACTTTTCATGACACCTTTTGATGTCTTTCTTGGTAAAGATACTGTATTAGTTTACCATTTCTTTTCCCAAATTACTTAACAATGAGGAAACTAAGGCAAATAGTGTCAAACTAAGGCAAATAGGGTATATGACTTGCCCAATCATATAGCTAATAAATGAGATCAAATTTGAATTCAGGCCCTCCTGACCCCTGGCCCAGCACTATATACACTGTACCACCCAACTGCCCTTAGACTTTAATATATAATAGACTTGTTATTTCAAAGAACTAGGTGGGAAATTCCAATACACTGAATAAAGACAATTAAGCAGACCTTGATTGAGTTACTAAACTACTATGCATATCAAAACCTGCAGTTTTATCTGTAAGTTTGTTTTCTTGCTATATTTTTTTAATCAACTGAAAAAGTATATATCAGCATTTTTATGCTTGTGATGTTAAGATAGGTATCATTTTTCCCCCCAGTTGTAAATAAAGAAGAGAAAATAGAAGTAATAGTGTTATTTTATCAACTGAGAGACATTATTAAAGGATCCATTTAGAACTATTTAAGTCCTTACTCTAGCTTACTGGCTAAGTGACCCTGAATAAAGCACATAACCATTCAGTGGTCTGCTAAATTTTTATAAATTATAGAGAAGGTGACACCCTGAATTGGTAGAAAGAATTGATTCCCCTGAGATTTTCCTATAAAAGTAAATAATAGATCCACTCATTATTCCTGCATAATCTAGTAATCAAATAGTATAGGGCATCTAGGTGACACAGTGAATAGAAAACTGGTCCTGGAATTAGAAGGACCTGAGTTCAAATCCAGCCTAGCTATATGACCTTCTGTAAGTCTCTTAACCCCATTGCAAAAAACAAACAGCAAAAAAAGACAAAAAAAAAAAAAAGAGAGAGAGACAAACACCAGAAACATGACTAAGGCTTTTTTGTTGTTGTTGTTTTTCATAGTATGTTTATAGCACTGTGCTATGTGCTTTTCCATGTGTTATTTCATATGGTCCATTCTAAGACAGTATAAAGACAAGGATAAAGAAGACAAGGATAAAAACAAAGCTAGGATAGATTATCTGGTTTTTGGATAAGAACAATATAAAAAGGAATTATATAAATAGGTATGACCTCTGATCTTGCCCTTTAAGTGATTCAAATTTGTCTTAAAAAATCATCATTTATCTATGACCTCCATTTCAGCTAGTTCATTAAACCTGATCCTAATGAGTCCAAAATATGGAGTTCAATCCAAATAAAATCACAGATTTTAGAATTGGAATAAACATTAGATATACAATTATCGAGTCTCTCTCTCATTGTGCTTATGAGAAAACTGATGTCAAGAGAAGTTAAATTCTTCACCTTACATATGACCTGGAATTTCAACCAAGAACCTCTCATTTTAAATCCTGTCCTCTTTCCATTATATCATGATGCATTATACTCATTTTCTTTCAAATCAACTCTAAATGACCACAATAAGAGAAAGATATTGGAGGACCATTTAGAATTTACCTCAATGAAAACTCACCTTCATTTCCTCTAAGAATTCATGGTCATTGATCAGAATGGTTGTATATCCACTTATTTTGTAACCTTTGCATTTAAGGCTTATGATCAAAGTTTTTTGACCAAATATACATATGTTCTCATGGGTTGAGACAATCAAAGTCATTAGGATCTATAAGAGATTTTTTGCCTCAAGAAATAAATTCTTTTTTTGTTTTTTAAATTAATTTCTTTATTTTGAATTTTACAATTTTTCCCCTAATCTCACTTCCCTCTCCTCACCCCCCCCCCCCACAGAAGTCAATCTGTTAGTCTTTTTTTTTTTAGGTTTTTGCAAGGCAAATGGAGTTAAGTGGCTTGCCCAAAGCCACACAGCTAGGTAATTATTAAGTGTTTGAGACCGGATTTGAACTCAGGTACTCCTGACTCCAGGGCCAGTGCTTTATCCTCTGAGCCACCTAGCCGCCCCTAATCTGTTAGTCTTTACATTGTTTCCATGATATACATTGATCTAAGTCGAATGTGATGAGAGAAAGATAATATCCTTAAGGGAAAAAAAAACTAATGTATAAGAGATAGCAAAATTACATAATAAGATAACATTTTTTTTTAAATTAAAGGTAACAGTCTTTGGTCTATGTTCAAACTCCACAATTCATTCTCTAGATACAGATGGTATTCTCTATTTCAGATATCTCAAAATTGTGCCTGATCATTGCACTGATGGAATGAGCAAGTCCATTAAGGTTGATCATCAACCCTATGTTGCTATTAGAGTATATCATGTTCTTCTGGTTCTGCTAATTTCACTCAGCATCAGTTCATACAAATCCTTCCAGGCTTCCAGGAATTCCCATCCCTCCTGGTTTCTAATAGAACAATAGTGTTCCATCACATACATATTCCAAGGTTTGTTAATCCATTCCCCAATTGATGGACATTCTTTGCCACCACAAACAGGGCTGCTATGAATATTTTTGTACAAGTGATGTTTTTAGCCTTTTTTCATAATCTCTTAGGGTATAGACTCAATAGTGACATTGCTGGATCAAAGGGTAGTCACATTTTTGTTGCCTTTTGGGCATACTTCCAAATTGCTCTCCAGAAAGGTTGGATGAGTTCGCACCTCCACCAACAATGTATTAGTGTCACAGATTTTCCACATCCCTTCCAACATTGATCATTATCCTTTCTGGTCATATTGACCAGTCCAAGAGGTGTGAGGTGGTACCTCAGGGAAGCTTTAATTTTCAGTTCTCTAATAAGTAATAATTTAGAGCTATTTTTCATATGACTCTGGATCAATTTGATTTCCTCATCTGTAAAATTGCCTTTGCATATCTTTTGACCATTTGTCAATTGGGGAATAAGAAAGAAATTCTTGAAGGATTTTAATGAGAAAGAATTGGGTAAATATCTAAAGAGATTAATGAGATTGTATAAGTTGAGATTTCAAATTTTATGTTCAAAAGATAGAAACAAGGGCATGTAGCAATGAATGGATTTTAAAAATTGGTCTGATCCTGTAAAATTACTTTTGGCATGCCTTAAACCTACTTGGAGCTAACAATTGAAAAAACTTATACAAGAAACAAATGGTATATTTTGAGTTCCAAAGAAGACAAGGATAAAAACAAAGCTAGGATAGACTATCTGGTTGTTGGATAAGAACAATATAAAAAGGAATTATATAAAGAGGTATGACCTCTTTATTGGATAAGTAAAGGAAATATGCATTTATATAGAACCTTCTATGTTTAAGGCACTGTGTTATATGGTTTTCTAAGTGTTATTTCATATGGTCTATTCTAATACAGTATCTGCTCTTTAAGTGATTCAAGTTTGTCTTAACAAATAACATATAGATATTTAGTTTGGCATCTATCTTCCTATGATTTATTGACAGTTAATGACAAATTTAAAGAAATTCACACGAAGTATTACTCCTAATTCCTTTTGTGTTTCATGTTGACCATCAAAAGAAGATAATGCTCTGTAATATTTTTGTACCATAATCAAAGATGTATACAATATTATTGCTACATAATAGATCTTTTATATTTTTCTCAACTGGATTCTGATTAAATATTATCAAATTATATCATCTTTGTAGCTAAAACTTGTAGTTATTCCAGAGGCTTTTTCTCAATATGAACTAAATTATTTGTACCCATCAGATGCACTAACATTTAATGAGTATATATTTTCTTCTAAAGTGTAATGGATATGATAATCTCCTCGAGTTTTATTAAAATAAAAGCCTGAATTTTTCCTTCTGTCCTCTCATTCAGTTGTACATTCCACCTATGCTTCTTGCAAGTAGAGATTGCTTTATGGGGCAGCTAGTGTCACAGTGGATAGAACTTTGACTCTGGAGTCAAGAGAATCTGAGTTTTCAAATCCAGCTTCAGATTATTGATATTTAATAGTTATGTGACTTAGCCATGTCAGCTCCATTGTGCCCCCCTCCCCAGGAAAAAAAAAGTAGAGATTGCTTTATTTTTTTGCATTTGATGATCAAGGAGATTTCAATGTCTGGCCTAAATCAGGAACTTAATAGATGTTTGTTGATTATTAATTGATTGATTTAACTGATTAATTCAGCTAACTCTAAAAAAAGTTTTGAGTTTCTTGATGTACACATGCAAATATTATTTTGCAAAATGAGGGAGTGCAACTAGATACCTTGGTTTCCATTTATTCACCTATGTATCTTGGGATTTATGATTCTATTAAGTTTCAATCTCATTTGATTCTTACCACATCCTGTTTAATAGAAAGAATGCTGCCCTTAGAGTTAGATCTGTGGAATTCTTCAAATCCTTCTTGTTACTTTACTATATGACTTTTGGGCAAGTCACTTCATATTTCTTGTTCTCAGTTTCTTTAGCTGTAAAATGAGAAGGTGTCATTAGATGACCTCTAAAGTCACTTGCATCTCTACTTTATAATTTCTATAATATGTATCAACATTATCCTCATTTTACAGAAAAGAAAACTGAAGCCCAGAAAGACTGAAAAACTTGCCCAATATCACATGTCTAGTAAATGTCTAAGACAAGATTCAAATCCAGGTCTTTCTGATTCCAACACTCCCCTTGACTGGTAAAGTTGAAACAAGTGCTGACTGTAAATGACCATGAATGTCTTAGTCCTATAGAGGACTAAAAAAAGAGATTTGTTGTCACACTCTAGAGTCATGGGATTCTAATGCAGCTAAATTAGGCAGTTGTTTTTGTTTCTCATATAAATTATATATTATTGGTTTTGTTTTTTGTTCTCACTGTCTAGAGCAATGCTTACCATGATCTAAGTGTATTGAATTGAATTATTTCATTTTATTTGGGCTATATACACTGTGTTATTCCTTCAAAAATAATACTTATAAATCACGTTTAAATAATTCACGAAGTTTTTTTAAGTAATAATAGTTGGCATTTATATAATACCTAAAAGTTATATATTATGATTATATATTAAATGAGCATTATCTCATTTAAAATGCTGTCCAGATATCAACACAACAAAGTAACCAGAGGCTTCTGTTTTACATATTTGGAATGGAAAACTTATCTAAAGACTTCTCTTTTAAAGAAATGATATTGGGGCAACTAGGTGGCACAGTGGATAGAAGATGGTCAGGAGGACCTGAGTTCAAATTCTGTCTCAGATGCTTAATAATTGTGTGACTTTGTGCAAGTAACTTAACCCCATTGCCTGGCAAAAAAACAAAAAAAAATAAAGTAATTATGTTCCAATATCTAAGGCCAAGCTATAAGATAACTTCCGTTACTTTTTGAGAATTGGTAGGATAATACTTCTTTTGAGTCAAGTTGAATTTGGAATATAGTACTATGTAAATACTTTCAAGAAAGGATCATAGAGATCATGAAAAGAGCAATTAATTTGAATTCCAAAGATCCAAAGATCTAGAATTATGTTTTGACTTTGTCATGTGAATACTCCTCCAAAATGAAAAGGGATCCTCTGTCAGTTTTGGCTTGCTGGAATAAGTTTATGAAAAAATTTTGTCCTAATTAGTGATATATATATATATATATATATAATATATATATATATATTATATATATATATTGCCAGAGGTTTTGACCTTAGGGAAGAACTATACTTCTACCAGGTGTGGTGATCTAACCAGAGGGGTAAAGTCCCCACTGATGGCCTCTACTCTTGACTTAAATAGCATTGGCCATCAGGAGGTATGATCTGAAATGTGACCTCTGGCTTGTCCAATCAAAAAAAGGTATGACCTAGTCACAGGATGGGGTGGCACAAGGTGAGGAAGAGGTAAAGAGTGAACCCAGGAAGAGGTAGGGATACATTCCAAAAAAAGGAAAGTCTGAAGTCTCTAGAAGGGTCTATTGATGGGATTAGAAGGCAAACCTTTTATTTCATTTTACTATTAAGGGGATTATCTCTAAGCAACCTTTTCAAATGCTAATTGTATTTTGGTGTCTTTGATTGGACCTCACCCACTCTTCTCCATTCCCTAATTTGATTAAAAGGAGACTTTATGAAATAGTTAATTGTTAATCACTTTCTACAGCTATTGATCACTCTAACTTTGTATAGGGGTAAAGGGGAAAAAATAAGCATTTATTAAATGCCTACTATATGCTAAGTTCTATAATAATTACATCTCATTCAGTTCTCAGTAATTCGGTGAGGTAATTACTGAATTTGAACTCATTTCCCTGACTCAGGGATCAGCAATCTATGTACTCCATCACCCAGCTGCCTAGTAAATAACCACTTTTCTGTGTCAATATCCTCATCTATAAAATGCACAGCCTGAGTTTTTTTGATCCCCAAATTCTGAAATCTCCAAAGTCCTATGATCTCAAAGGATCATAAGATCCTTTATCCAAACTTCTAATTTTATGAATGAGGAAACTGAGACCTAGGGAAATTAAATAAAATTTCCAAAGTCATTTTTATCAAAGGCATGATTTGAACTTAGCTTCTCAGGCTCCTTAGCCATTGTTCTTTACAATGTACCATACTTCTCTAGTTCAGCTATCTCAGTTTATAGATAGGGAAACTGAGGTCCAGAGGAATTTTAATAGTAGAATTGAGATAAGATATCAAGCTTCCCGATTCTTTGTGTAGGTCTCTTCCTTAAATCATTTTGTTGAAATTGGTTTTTATGTAATTGCTACTAAGAGAGTCATCCTGAAGCATAGGCTTTGCCACAAAAGAATGACACAACATGCTTTTTTTTTATATCTGTGTACTGCTTTACTATATATCTATTCATAATCTTTCCCCCTGAAGATAATAAAGAAAAATTTTTATATCCTAAAGCAGTAAAATTGCATCTGAATTCATACTGTATTATATCATTGCAAATTATGCTGTATTTCATCATAACTGCTATTATAATGCTAACAAGTATAGACATACTTTCCTCTCCTTCCTGCTCTAATAGTCTTTCATTCACTACAATTACCTTTCCACTAATGCCTCACCTGCTTTAGGCTGTGGGGGACCTCTATCTTTGGGTTTATCAGTCTGTAGTAGCCATAATGAAGAATTCAGGATCATGGGTAGTCTTTTTGCTTAGGGCAGTTCCTTGATTGACTCCACCACTGTTAATGTAGTTCTTTGTCAATTAGGAAAAAGGATTTCCTAGATAAACAGATTTTGCTGCCCCTTCTAGCAAGTGTCCTATTTTTCCTTTCTTTTACTGCCTAACTTCTTGAATAAATGAAGTATACTTGCTCTCTTCCCTGCATCATAATCAGTTCCCTTTTTAAGTCTCTAAAATTTGGTTTCTTTGCCTCCCATTCATTTAACTGCAAGCTAAACATTTGTTGATGGTGACCTAAAGTCAAATATAATGATTTGCCCATCTTTAAGACTTTAGAGTCATCTTAGACTTTTTTTATTTCATTTACCCTTCATCCTCCAGTCAATTAGTCACTAAGCAACAAAGTATTAAGTACCAGTTTTATGCTAAGTGCTGTGTTAGTTGTTGTTTGTGTGTATGTATGTATGAGTGTGCAATATTAATAGCACAACTGAGACAAGGATTCAAGAGGTATTTTATGCACTAGAGTTTGGAAATCAATTTGATTCTGTTTTCTAGCATATTTTTTTAGCATTACAATGTTGAATTGGGGTAAGGGGAAGGAATTTAAGCAAATATTTAAAACTGTTTTTTTTTATTTCATGAATTTACCTTAATTCTCTAGAATCAGGTCCTAAACTAGAATTTTCTTTTAACAGATGCATGGAAATATTTCTAAAAGGTACTTCTTATGGAAGAAGTAGTAAATTCAGTGCCAAGGATGAAGAAAGTTAAAAGGATTAATTGCCTAAAGATCAGTGAGGAAGGAAGAAAACAGTCCTTCCAGAAGTAGTTTCAGACTCAGAGTTCTGGGCCCAAGATCAAAAACTTATGGACTGCCTGCAGCATTCACTCAGAAACTATAAAGCACTCAGGATGCAAGATATAAATTCATTGTTTCTTTTGGGGGAGGTTATGTAAGAGGGAGAGGGATAGCCACTGAAAATCAGAAAAGAAAAAGTACATTAAATAGGATTTTGAAACCTGATTCAGCAGTGTTGCAAAAACTACATGAAAATTGATGGAGCATTTCTATTTAATCTAGGTATTTAGCTCCAATGATTTTAGAGTTTTCACACACACACACACACACACACACACACACACACACACACACAAGTTTAGGGCAAATAATTACTTTATAGCTGGAGATGTCTTTTCATTTGCAAATATGTTTCTGGGAAAATTTAAATGTTGCCTTTTGGGGGAAAATGAGTTGCTTGAAGGTTATTTTTAAATGTCAGAAATCATGTGGTAGTTATTCATGTTAAGTTTTTTTACATCTTGTAGAATTTCACCCCCTCCCCCTCCCAAGTAGTTTTCAAGGTCTATCTAGTGCTCTTGTGTTGGAGGAAAATTTCAGTTTGAGTTCTCAAAACAGTAACTTGCTTTAGAATCACACTATCTGAGCATAACATATAGTATGGTTTAACTGAGAGCTAAAATTTCATGAGATTTATTGTGACCTTTCTGAGTGATTAGTGGATTACATACTTTATAAGGAGTTCAATTCTTTCTCAAACTCCCAGTCAAAAGAATTGAGTACTATCATGACAATTCAAGTTTTTATATAATAGTAAGGGTTTGGAAATCTAGGGAAATTGTAAGAATAGAATACTTTGTCAAAGCTGCAGAGGACTATTAAATAGTTATGTAAAAATGAATAATAATACTAGACAAACTTCTTCTAGGTAACTAAGGTGGGACAGATTACCTTATGTCTTTTCATGCTTCATAACAAATCTGACTGTGCTCTTCTTGCTTAAACTCAACAAATAGCATTTTAATGGAGTCTAAATTAGCCAAGCATCTGGATAGCCCAAGGTAGGAACATTAATGAGAGGAAATGGTGTGCAGAATGCTTCAACCACATCAAAAACTGCCCTGTTTGATCCAATATGATGTTAATGTATCAGAAGACTGCTATTTTGTATGGTACCCTTAAAATCAATTCACAATGTAAACCTTTTAATTTTAACTGAGCTATACTTCCCAACAAGCATCAAGTAAAATAAACAAAGCAGTTGGATACTGGGTCAACAACTGAGAGAATATGTCATCACTGAACATACTGAAGGAGTCTTAATTAATCACTTTTTAGTTTATTACAGATAGTCATCATGCTATATACATTGTCTCTGAGTTTTTAGAAAAGAGAGTCTAATTAGAATTTTCCCAAATCAGAGTGGGTTTTGTTAGGAGTCAATGACTCCAATGACTTTGTTCACAACCAAAGAATTCAAAAATTGGGAAAGATTGGGTATCCCTCTAATCTAATCACTTATTAGGTGTATTATCATATCTAGTCTTTGAGGGGAATGGCCTAGAAAACACTGAAATTCTGTGAAGCCTACTGGCCAAATTACATAGAGATATGACCAATAGAAAAGAAATCCATAAGAAATGGAAGCCATGGGGTGGCTAGGTAGCACAGTGGATAGAGCACCAGCCCTGGAATCAAGAGTACCTGAATTTAAATCTGTCCTCAGACACTTAATAATTACCTAGCTGTGTGGCCTTGGGCAAGCTAATTAACGCCATTTGCCTTGCAAAAACATAAAAAGCAAAAGAAATAGAAATCATGAAAGGAAGCATGGTACAGTGGATTGGACACTGTACATGGAATCATGAAGACTTGCTTCATCTTGGGAAGTCAGTAAACCATCCCTCATTTGTAAAATGGAGATAATAACAACACCTAGCTCCCAATTTTGTTATGTATATAAAATGAATTAATGTTTGTAAAATGCCTTTCAAACCTTAATGAATTGTAAAATGTTAGTTTTCTTCTTTTCCTTCTCTTTTTCCTACTCCTCGACCTCATTCTCCTCCTCTCTTCTTCTATTCTCTTTCTTTTTTTCTCCTTCCTTCTCCTTTCTCCTTTTTTCCCCTTCAATTCTTTCTTCTCACACATGGAACTATAGGCATGTCATTTAATCCTTCTTTGCTTTAGTTTTCTTATTTGAAAATGAATTCTATGACCTCAAAGATACCTTTCAGCTCTAATTTTATTATCCTAGATAGCACAGTAGATAGAGTTCTGGGCCTGGAGTCAGGAAGATCTGAATTAAATTCTGACCTCAGACACTTATAGTTGTGTGACTGCAAACAAGTCACTAACTCTGTTTGCCTTAGTGTCTTCATCTGTAAAAAATAAACTAGAAAAGGAAATGGCAAACAACTCCAACATCTTTGTGAAGAAAAGCCTAAATGGGTTCATGAAGAGTCAGATGTGATTGAAAGGACTGAATGATAAATAACTAATGACTCTTAAAGATCATTGATTGTTGATATTAAAACATTTTAAATTAAAGCATTGAAATTGCTATAAATGAAAAGCATTCATAGGCAAAGGATTATATGCTGAACAGTATAGATGAATAAAAAAATAGATATGATTTTCTCCAATCAAGAAATTTTCAATACCATCTATGATCTTTCTTTTTTTCTTGCTTTCCTTCCTTGTTTCTTCCTTTTTTATTTACTTTGAGTAAATTGTTCATAACATTTGACCCAGATATTCCAGTACTGTATTTGTTCTGTAAGAAAAAAATCCTAATTTACAGCAAAATATTCATAGCACCATTTTTTTTTTTGCATGATGACAAAGAATTGGAAATGAAGTAAACAGAAGCTGGAAAGAAAGCCCTTGGAATGGCTAAACAAACTAGTAGAATATTACTATTTTGATGGAACTTAGAACTGTGAAAGAAAAACATAGAAAGCTGTATAAGAACAATATCTATATACATCTATATATATATATATATGTGCTATAACAATGTAAGTCTAAAGAGTAAGCATGCAAAAATATAAAAATGAATGTTGAAAAATTATAAACTTAAAGTATGACTCAAATGAAGAGAAATGAGAAGATATATCCCAATCACCCAATCATTTACAGAGTAAGCAGGCCCACTAATGTAGTAAGTTGCACATATTTTTAGATTTTTGTGAATTGATCAGTTGTGCTGTATTTTTCTTCTTTTTCTTCCCTTTTTATCTTAAAAAAACTGGTGCTTGTAAGATAATTGGGAAGGGAATGGAAAGATACTGAGAGAAGACTTTCTAAAATTATAGTAGGAAATTATGTTGGGAGATATTATGTTGATAATTATGGCAAATTAAATAAATAAATGATAATTATGTTAAAAAGATATAAATAAATATCAAATAAATAAAACCTTATAAAGAAGATTGGGAGAATTCTGCAGTTCTAATAAGATAGAGAAACAGAACTTTGGAAAATGTCTATTTCATTTTAAAGAGGAAAGTCTTATACTTGATGACATTAAAAAGGAAGAAGCTAGAAAATTTAAGTCAATTGGATTAATAAAATTAGTGTTTTCTAAGGCAAGAAGAAAACAAATTTAAATGAAGAAGGATTAGAGCATTTGGGATGGGGAAAGAAGAAATGTTTATAAAATGTTTACCATATAACCTGGTGCTTTTTCCACAAATAGTTTCTCATTTAATGCTCATCAAAACCCTAAAAGGTAGAGGTTATCATTTTTCTCATTTTATAGTTGAAGAAACTGAGGCAAACTGTCTCACAAAACTAGTAAGTGCCTGAGACCAGATTAAGACTCAGGTCTTCTTGATTATCAGCATTCTATCCATCCTATCAAATAAAAACTTTTAAAAATTTCATCCTCATAACAGTCTGTGAGTCAGGTACAATCATTAATTTATCATTAACTAGTGCTAGTATGAGTAACCCCATCTTACAGTGAAGAAACCAAAGTAGACAAAAGTTAAATTACTTGCCCAGGGTCATACAACTAAATGTCTGAGTCAAGATTTGAACACAACTTTTCCTGATGACAAGCCCAACACTCCAGAACCAATTAATTGCATTTGAAAATATAGTAGACCATGTAAACCTAAGCATTGCATCTTGGATAGAAAATCATTATTGTATTCTAGTACCTGAAGGATAATGGAAGAATTAACAGAATCAAACAACAGAAAACTATATAATTAACATAAAACTTACAAAATCATCTTTTTTTTTTGCTTGAACAGGGATACTTAACTTTCTTTGTGTCATGAAGACTTTTTGCAGTCTGATGAAATCTTTGGTCCTCTTTCTTAGAATAATAATTTTAAATTCAAAGAATAATTCATAAAAATTTAAAAAGAAATCAATTATATTAAATTATTTGTCAATATATTGAAAGTTATAAATTCATAAATCTCTTGAATCTTTTCCATACTGTTCTTAGAAGTCTGTGTGCCCCAAGCTAAGTATCTCCAACCCAGAGTTTCATTTTATTATCAAAAGTTCTTTAAACCATAAAATTGTTAATAGTACTGTTATGTCATCCATATAAAATGCTGAAAAAATATTTTTAAAAATGAAAGGGTCTTCTCTATGACTTCTTGGTCCAGTGCTTTCTTTGGACAAATCTTTCTGCACTGTCTTTTATCTATCATCCCTTCTTTATTCCCATTATAAATTTTCTTGAAGACAAGCAAAAAGGAGTGCCAAACCCTTCCTTAGAATTTTCCCTTTATTTTATGTCTTGTACATGGACATGGTTCTTGTTTTCCTTTGATATTAGTTCCACAATTGAAAGAAAAAATCTGGAAGCACATTGTTTTCATTAAGAAACTGTTAATAAAATTGTTGATGGACTTTCAAATATATTCCTTTGTTTAATTCAAGCAAGATTTTCATGAATGACATAAAAGTATATGATACAAGTAAATTATAAGGTAATTAAGATAATGTTATCCATAAGGCTGTCTCAGTATGTCAATTAAAATGAATGGTTATTCCATTATCAAAATGTGTCACCATATAAATATCAAATAAGTTATTTTTTATTATAAAGAGCTCCTAATTTTCACCTCTTTCTGAACATGAGACATTGATAGAATGCAACTAACATCTTATGAGGAAATCTGAATGTCCTTATGCCACACACATATTTCTTCACCTGTTGACTATATTGTATCCTGGAAATTTTTTCAAATCCACACTGATTTCCTCCTAAAAATTGGGAATTCATGTATTTATTATTTCATGCATTTATTATTGCATTTGTGTATTATAAAAATTTATTTTTGTATATAAGTATTTATTACTGAGAATTGAGAAGTTAAATGTTGTTTTTTGTGCTCAAAGAGGAACAAAATGACATTAAAATTCAGAAGCACAGTGGTATAAAAGATAGAAAGTTCACCTCACAATCATAAATACCTTGGTTCTTATTTCGGGGGGTGGGGGTTAGGGTCTTCCCTTCCCCTACAGTCCCTTGATACACTAGATCAAAATGGACAGGAACTTGAGGATGTAGCAGGAAAGCAGGCTACAGGTAGTCCTTCTCTTTCCCAGTTCCAACTTCTTTCTAGGTCCTTTCAGATATTTAATACTTAATGTGAATATATTTTGATTCCCACCCTGGTTACCTAGAGCCCCTGGCTTACCTTTGGATCCATTAGCCCCTTTCCAATTGTCAGAGTTCAGGACAAGGTTGTTCACACTTATAAGTATGGGGTCACCAACTGTAATATTAAGGTCAGATATTAGATCATTAGATCTTTTCATTTTCCTTAATTCTATGACCTCTCCCTATTAGACCTTGGTATATAATATGCTAAGTAATCCTGCACCTTACTCTTTGCCCTTCTTATGTACCTCAGGGACCTCTGGATAGTTCCATCTTCCCTGCAGCTAAACTTAACTTCATGAGAGCAAGGAATGTCTCTCCCCCTGCCCCATGTTGGCATAGTGATTGATTTTCATATGATTTTTTTCACCCATTCACTAATTCATATCGACTGTGTATCATATACTATAAGATAATGAGCCTCTGGGGTCCTCAAGCAACCCTCTAATACTGCAATTACAACTTCCTTGATAAAATAAAAAAAAATTTCCTCACAGATTTTCTTTATGAAACCATAAATTTGAATAAAATATACATATATATCATACAAGACAAAAATATTAATTAAATAATTAACAGAAAAATTTAAACTAAATTATCAAAGTACCAAATAAATTCTCTGTTTGGGAAATTCTAATCAACATATATCAAGCAAATATATAAAACAGTAGAGAAGTATATTATACTTTTCCTGAATCTACATTCAGCACATGGACCAAGAAGCCCAAGAAATTCTAAGGTGATGGCTATCCATAAACTTTTCTGAATAAAAAAAAGCTCCTCCAGCCATGCAGTCTTCTTCTCTGCCTCTCCTCCCTCCTCCCAAAAGCAAGGACCCTAAAAAATTACCAAGTCAAATAAAACAAATACCAAGTCAATGAGATAGCATTGCTTACAATGAATTGATGAGCTCCTGGGTCTAAATACCTATCTATCAGAAAATAGAGAAACCTTGTGCCTATTTTTCTGTTTCATTAACCTCTGACTTAACAGAACTCTGTGATCTCAAAGACCACATTTCTTCTTTTTAGCTTTCAAATACAACAAATCTAGTAAAGGTCTCCATTTCTTCAACAATCTTGAGATATCACTCTAGAAAAGGGAGAAGACACTAAGAGAGAAAAGTGGGGAAAATATACACATTGCATTATTAATTAGGTATGATGCACATTACTTTTTCTGTTATTTTCCCTGTTGCTATAAAATCCTCCCTACATTTCTTTAGGATCTTACAGTTTTATGACAAAGCTATGGTAGGTAATCTTTCATGTGAAACAAATAAGGCTCAGAGAAGTGATTGATTATTGAAAATCACATAGCTAAATAGGTTCAGCATCAGGATTTGAACTCAGTCTACACTTTGTTTCCTTAAAAGAATGACTACAAAATTAAAATTTCTGACAATGTAACTCCAAGCAAAGTCTGAGAACTTTTAAGCTTTAGGGTGAACTTCACCTTCTCAAGGGATGAGACTTTCAGAGAATAGAGAAATAGTCCTTCACCTTTCAGATATTCATTTCTTCAGTGCAAACACATACATAGCCACAAGCTAATGCCACTGAGTAAATGGTATGCATTTCTTTCTTAATATTGAGTCTATTTATAGAATTTTATAGGCTTTCTTCTGGCTCTCTTCTATCTTTTTAATAATAGTACTATTTTAAAATGAGACATTAATGCGCTGTTGGAGAAGTTGTGGAAGTATTCAACAATTCTGTACAGCAATTTGGAACTATGCCCAAAGGGCTATAAAACCATGCCTACCTTTTGACCTAGTAATGCCACTACTGGGTCTATATTCCAGAAGAGATGAAAATCAGGAAGGAAAAGGACCTATGTGTATAACGATGTTTGTGGCAGCTCTTTTTTGGTGGTGAGGAACTGGAAATTGACAGGATGCTTAGTAGTTGGGAAATGACTGAACAATTTGTGGTATGTGATTAAGATGAAATGCTGTTATAAGAAATGATGGACAGGATGCTCAGTAAAAAACTTGCATAAGCAAATACAGTGAGAAATATACAAAGTACCAGCAATGTTATAGGATGATCAGCTATTAATGACTTTCCTTTTCTCAGCAATACTGTGATTGAAGGACTTATGATAAAGAATACTATTCATTTCAAAGACAGGTGATGGTGTCTGAATGCAGAATGAAGCATACTTCTTTTTCTACTATGTTTTTCTTGAAGTTTGTATTGGGGGGGAGTCTGTTTATTTTTACAACAGGACTATTGTGGAAATGTTTTGATTACACATTTTTAACCTATATCAAATAAATTGTTTTTCTTAATGAAGGGTTTTTAGGGTGGGAGAAAGGGAGACAGTTTGGAACTCAAGGTTTTAAAAGTGATTGCTTAGGGGTGGCTAGGTGGTGCAGTGGATAAAGCCCCGGTCCTGGAGTCAGGAGTACCCGAGTTCAAATCTGATCTCAGACACTTAATAATTACCTAGCTGTGTGGCCTTGAGCAAGCCACTTAGCCCCATTTGCCTTGCAAAAGCCTAAAAAAAAGCTGAATCTTGAAACTTGTTTTTGCATTTAACTGGAGAAAAATAAAATAAATACAGAAAATATTTAAATGGGAAAAAATTCATGGGTTACCTGGATTAAAGATTTCCTCCAGTATCAAAAATAACCTATAATAGAGGTTTGTCTTATTTCATGGGAGGGAATCAGATTTCATAAATAAAATACTTTTAAAAAGTAGTTTGTTTAAGGAAAATGGCCTAAAATGATAGGCTGTTTGGTAGATCAATCTATAGTGATAATAATATGGAAGGATCAGCTAGATGACACAATGGATAGAGCACTGGCCCTGGAATCATATACTTGACAGCTATGTGACTTTGGGCAAATCACTTGGCCCCTATTGCTAGAGAGAGAGAGAGAGAGAGAGAGAGAGAGAGAGAGAGAGAGAGAGAGAGAGAGAGAGAGAGAGAGAAAGAGAGAGAGAGAGAGGAAAGAAAGAAAGAAAGAAAGAAAGAAAGAAAGAAAGAAAGAAAGAAAGAAAGAAAGAAAGAAAGAAAGAAAGAAGAAAAAATAGGAAGAAAGGAAGGAAGGAAGGAAGGAAGGAAGGAAGGAAGGAAGGAAGGAAGGAAGGGAGAAAGAAGGAAAGAAAGAGAAAAAGAGAGAAAGAAAAAGAGAGAAACAAAGGAGAAAGAAAATTATATGTACCTATACCCATTCAAAATGTCTGAGTTTACATGAATTCATTTCAGTTTTGGGGACTTCACTTCAATTTTGGGAACAGTGAAAGAAAAATTAGGATAATGAATTTTAACAGAGACAGTATGCTTAAAAAAGAAGGTAGACTGTAACTGATTAAATATTATATATACTCTGTTGGTATCCACACAATCCTCAGAAAAAATAGAGAAACATTCTATACATTGGACTACCTTTAGAGAATTTAGAAGAGAATATGGGTAGTGAATAAGAGGCATAGATAGAATTGCTTCATTCATTAGATGGAATGGACCCATTTGTAAGATCTATTGAGGTATCAAAGTAACGCTCGTATGATATTATTTTGTTGTCTTATGGCTCCTTTTGTTGTATATATTATTTTTTCATTTGGAACTACTAGCATTTAGCTCACGATGAGGCCCAATAAAAAAAAATATCCTCTTCTTCCCTACCCACAATAATACTGAGTAAGACTTGAGTCTAAATCAGGCCTAAGACACTAGCTTTTTGAACATGGGCAAATCACTTAAC
Organism: Macrotis lagotis; assembly: GCF_037893015.1. Lineage (NCBI taxonomy): Eukaryota > Metazoa > Chordata > Mammalia > Peramelemorphia > Peramelidae > Macrotis > Macrotis lagotis. Next base: position 54,622,723 of record NC_133662.1, read on the forward strand.
CTCTGTGGACCTATTTCCTAATCTGCAAAAACAGAGTTAATGATAGCACCTATCCCACAGGGATGTTATAAGGATTAATAAGATACTATGGTAAAGCACTTAGCAAACTTTAAATTCTATAAGTTGTACTTATAGTTTTTTCAATGATATTTTTTATTTAACATTTTATTTAATTATGATGCTTTGTTTGCTACTGCTGCTGCTGCTACTTAACATAAAGAAAACCCTTTTGCTACCTAGTGGACATCTTTCTCAAAGGGGTCTATGAAGTCTTCCCAACTTTTTTTTTTTTTTTAGGTTTTTGCAAGGCAATGGAGGGTTAAGTGGCTTGCCCAAGGCCACATAGCTAGGTAATTATTAAGTGTCTGAGGCCGGATTTGAACTCAGTACCCCTGACTCCAGGGCCAGTACTCTGTCCACTGTGCCATCTAGCCGCCCCCCCCCAACTTATTTTAATGTCCCAGGAGATTCTTGCTTTATTTTTAAATTTTCATTTCCAAATTCTTTCCTTCCCTCCAGATCCTCTATCCATAGAGAAAACAATGATTTAGATTCTCTATTTTTCACATTCTTTCCAGTATTTGTCATTTTCCTTTTCTGTCCTGTTATCATCCATTTTGATAGTTGAAGTGTTATCTCAGAGTTCTTTTAATTTTCATTTCTCTCATCAAGAGTGATTTTGAACATTTTTAAGAGATCTATAACTCTAATTTCTTTTTTGAAAACTACCTCTTCTTATCCTTTGACCATATATTAACTGTGGAATGACTCATGTTTTTTTACAAATTTGACTTCATTCTCCATATATTTAAGAAATCAGGTCTTTATCAGAGGAACTTTAAAAAATTTTTTCCCCATTTCTTCCTTTCCTAATTTCATTTGTGTTCGTCTTGTTTGTGTAAAACTTTTTTTAATCTCATGTAATTAAAGCCATCCATTTTAATTCTCATAGTCCTCTCTATCTCCTGTTTGGTCATATTGTCTTCCCTTATTCATATATAGGACAGGTAAATTTTACATGCTCCTCTAATTTACCGACAATATAACCCTTTATTTCTAAATCATCTATCCATTTTGACTTTTATCTTGATGCACATATAGAATGCTGGTATATGTCTAGTTTTGGCCAAACTGGTTTTTAGGTTTATTGTAATTTTTTTTGTCAAATGGTGAGTTCTTGTCTACAAAGCTTGAGATTTTCGATTTAACGCACACTAGATTACTCTGGCTGCTTACTATTGTGCATTATTTGAATCTAGACTAATGTACTGCTTAGTCATTCTTTTTTCATAACCAATGGCAGGCCTTTTTATGATTACCACTTTATAATAGAATTTGAAATCTGATATTGATAGGCAGTTCTCCACACTTTCATTTGTCATACTCTTGATACTCGACTCTTTTTTTATTCCAGACGAATTCTATTAATATTCTGTCTAGTTCTAAGATAATTCTTTTGTATTTTACTAGGACACTCAGCTAGTAAATGAGTTTAGGTAATAATTGTCATATTCATTATATTTTCTTGACCTTCCCATGAGCAATTAATAGTTCTCTAGTTGCTTATACCTGTCTTCATCTTTGTCAAAAGTGTTTTGTAACTGTGTTTAGGTTGTTCAATGGTTTATCTTGTCAGATATATTCCCAACTTGAAAAGGCTACAAACCAAGACCAAAGTGGAGGGAGTGTTGCTACTTAATCTTATTTTTGCAGATGATTGTGCCCTCCAATGCAGCCTCTGAAGCTGAGATGCAACAAAGTATGGATCTATCTCTGCTGCTTGTGCTAATTTTGGTCTTACAATTAACATCTAGAAAACACAGGCGCTCCATCAGTCAGCACCCAACCATACCTATGTGGAACCATCGATTATAGCAATAGAAAAGTTTTGAGTACTGTGGACAAGTTCACTTACCTTCACAGTGTCTTTTTCCAAAGAAGTACACATTGACAATGAAGCTTACATACACATTGCCAGAGTTAGGCAGCATTTAAGAGGCTCTGAAAGAAAGTCTGACTACCAAACTGAAAGTCTACATAACCACTATGCTGACTTCGTTGTTATATGCCTGTGAAACTTGGGCGGTCTATCAGTGTTATATCAGGAAACTGAATCATTTTCATTTAAATTGTTTTAGGAAGATTCTGAAGATCTGGCAGGAAGAAATACCAGATACTGAGATCATTGCTCGAGCTAAACTACCTAGCATTCCAACATTACTACACAGACTGCAACTATGATGGGCTGGACACATGGTTAGAATGCCAGATGGACACTTGCCAAAAAATTATTTTATGGAGAACTCACAAAGGGCAAGCACAGACAAGGCATCAGAAGAAATGATGCTGAGACATCCTGAAGCTCTCATTGAAGAACTTTAGAATTGATTGTACAGCATGGGGGACAATGACACAGGACCACCCAGCATGGCTTGCCCTCATTAGTGAGAGTGCTACAATTATGAGGAAGGCAAAATTGAAGCAGCTCAAAGGAAACATGACATCCATAAGTCTAGAGTACCCATCCCAAGTGTTCACGTGGACTATTTGAGTCCAACCTGTGATAGAGCATTCCAAGCTTGTATTGGTCTGATCAGCCACAGCCAGACATACTGTAATTTGTCTCAAACATAATGATGTCATTTTGGTCCTCTTCAATAACAAAGGACAAGAACCAACCAACCGAACAACCAACCAACCATATTCCCATGTATTTTATATTTTCTATGGTTATTTTAATTTTAATTTCTCTTTCTATATCTTCTTGCTAGATTTTGTGGGTAACATATACAAATGCTGATGATTTATGGGGGTTTATTTTAAATCCTCAAATTTTGCTAAAATTGTTCATTGTTTTTTTTACTCTATTGAACTCTCTAAGTATATGTTATCAGCTTCATAGAATAATAGTTTTGATTCCTTATTACCCAGTGCTATTCTTTACAGTTTTTGCAAATGCTATGACTTGCATTTAATTACAATATTAAATAATATTAAATAAAAGCAACAATTATGGACATCCCTGTTCACTCCTAAACTTATAGCAAAGGCTTCTAGTTTATCCTCATTATGGACAATGCTTGCTCTTGGTGTTAGACAGCTACTCCGTATCATCTTAAGAATGGCTCTTCTTAAAATAACATCCAAATACAGAGAAAGAACTATGGAATCCAAATGTAACCCAAAGCATGCTATTTTCACTTTTTAAAACTTTTCATACTTTTTTCCTTTCTCATGATTGTTTACCTTTTTTTCTGATTTTTCTTTCACAAAATGACTAATATGGAAATATGTTTAACATGATTGTGCATGAATAAACTATATCAGATTATTTACTGGAGGAGAGAGGGAAGAAAATATGAAACTCAAAATCTTATGAAACATGAATGTTGACAACTATTTTTACTTGTAATTGAAAAAAATAAGTTTTAAATTATAAAAAGAAAGGTTTCACTTATTTTTTTGCCTTCTAGTTTTATTGCTTGTAAATTGAGCATATAGGGGATATTTTGAAAGATTATTATAAATTGAGCATATGGGAGTACTTTGAAAGATTATTGAATCTGTATGCAGAAAGGATCACCTTCCTGAATTCAAATATAGCCTCAGACACTTACTACTTGTGAGACCCTGGGCATATCACTTTACCTTTTAGCCTCAGTTTCTTAATTTATAAAATGAATTGCAGAAGGAAATAATAAGCTACTCCAATGTCTTTGCCAAGGAAATCCCAAATGGGGTTCTAAAGAATCAGACACAACTGATAAACAACTGAGCAACAAGAAGACTGTATAATGTCAGAAGTTTTTTTCCTCCATCTATAAATATAATCACATAATTTTTGTTTTTTCTATTGATATGGCCAATTATAGTTATAATGATAATATTGAATCCTAATATTGGATAAATCCTAAATTCCTTACAATAACACCAACCTGCTCAAACAATATGATCTCTGTGATATATTATTGTAATCTTGTTGGTAGTATTTTATTTTTAAAAGTTTACATCAGTATTCAACATGAAAATTGATGTGGTTTTATTCATTTATCTCTGCTTTATCAAGTTTAGGTATCAAAATCATATTTATGTCATAAGAACAATTTGGCAGGACTCATCATTTTATTGAAATATTTTATATAATGTTGATATTAACTGGTCCTTAAATATTTGGAAGAATTCACTTTTAAATTCATCTGGTCCTTTTTACTCCCCTTAGGGCACTTATTTATGACTTATTTAATTTCTTTTTTCTAAGATAGAGTTTTGTAAGTATACGATTATCTCTTTTGTTGATCTGGGTAGTTTTTTGGTAAATATTCATTTTTTTTACTTAACTTGTTAAATTTATTGGTGCATATAATTTGGTAAAATGATTCCTAATAATTACCTTACCTTCACTTCTTTGGGGAAAGAGTTCACTTTTTTTTCAGTTTTCATACTGGTATTTTGGTTTTTTCTTTCTATTTTTAAATCAAATTAACTAATGATTTATCTTTTTTATTGATTTTTAATAAAATCAGATTCTAGTTCAAAATTTAGTTCATTTTTTTACTTTCTATTTTATTAATCTCAACTTTGATTTTCAAAATTTCTATTTTGGTATTTAATTGGGGATTTTCTTTTTGTAGTTATTTTTAGTTGTGTGCTCAATTCATTGATCTATTCTTTCCTCTCTTTTATTGATAAACAAAATATTGATATTTTAGAGATATAAATTTCCCCAAGTACTAATTTGGCTCCATCTAACAAATTTTGCTTGGTATGTTGTCTCATTGGTGTCAATTTCTTTAATTAAATTATTGATAGATTCTACAACTTGTTCCTTGACTCATTCATTCCATGGAATTAGAAATTAGTTTCAAATTAATTTCAAATCTCTATTTTCACAGTGATTCATTAGTTGTAATTTTATTGCATTGTGATCTGAAATGGTTGCATTTTTTTCTGCTTCTCTACATTTGATTGTGAGTTTTTTAATACCCTCATGTGTGTTTGTGATGGTGTCATGTATAGCTGAGAAAAGGTTATACTGCTTTGTATTCCTAGTCAGTTTTCTCTCTAGATCTATCATATCTAACTTTTCTAAAGTTCTATTCAGCTCCTTAAGTTCTTTCATACTTATTTAATGATTAGGTTTATCTAGTTCAGAAAAATGAAATTTGGGTTACCCTGATACTATAATTTTACTGACTATTTCTCCAGGAACTTATTTCATTTGATACATATATGTTTAGTGTTGATATTATTTCATGTCTATGATAACTTTCAGCAAATTATCTGTTTTAATTAGATCTATTTTTGTTTTTACCTAGTCTGAAACCCTGATTGATAACTCTACTTTATTTTAACTTTAGCTAATGCATAATAGATTCTGTTTCAGTCCCTTATTTTGGTTCTGTATGTCTTTGTATCTCAAGTAACTTCTTGTGAACATTATATTGTGAACATATATATTGAATGTTTGTTTATGCTAATTGCTTCCATTTTATGGATGAGTTCATCCTATTACAGTCACAGTCATGATTGCTAATTCCACTTTCTTTCATTCATTTTTTCTTCTACTTCTCTCTCCCTCTCCCTCTCTCTTTTTTAACTGTCTGTCAATCAACTTCCATTTTATCTCTTCATCCTCTTCCTTTCCTACTTCCCTGTTGCCTAAGATAGATTTCTATGTGAGTGTGTATGTATGCATATATAATATATATGATATATATGTGTGTGCACATATAGTCACAAATACACATATGCATATACATACATACATATATAAATATTTATTTGTATATGTATATTCTTCCCTTTCTAACTAGCTCAGATGAGAGTGAGGTTCAGTTGTTGTCCCATTCCAATTTTCCATCCACTATAAAAGCTCTTCACTGTGTGCCTTCTTATATTAAATAATTTTCCATTTTTTTCCAGTTCGTCCCTCTCAGCCACATCCATTTTTTTTGAGATCATCTTACTCACATTTCTGCCCTCTTTCTATTATACTCCTCCTCACTGCCCTAATAAAGGTAAATTTCTTATGAGTCAAAGGTATCATCCTTCCATATAGGAATATAAACAATTTAATTTTATGGAGTTCTTTATGATTTCTCTTTAGTCTAATATTTGAATGTCAAATTTTCTCTTCTTTTTTTCATCAGAGATTCTTGAAATCTTTCTATTTCACTAAATGTCCATTTTTCTCCCTAGGTCAATACTCAGTTTTGCTGAGTAAGTTATGCTTGATTGCAAAACTAGCTTTTTTGTCTTCTGAAATATATCTCAAGCCTTCTATTCTTTAATAAGGTAGCTACTAAATTTTGTGTGATGCCAACTGTAGCTCCATAATATTGGAATAGTTTCTTTCCCATTGCTTGCAATGCTTTCTCTTTGACCTGGAAGTCCTAGAATTTGACTATAATATTCCTGGGAGTTTTCATTTTTAGATGACTTCCAGAAAATTATGGGTATATTCTTTCAATTTCTATTTCTATTTTATTTACAGAGCAATTTTCCTTTATAATATCTTGAAATAAGAATCTGGACTCTTTTTATTATAATTTTTAGATATTCCAATAATTCATAAATTATTTTGCCTCAATTTCAGTTCCTAGTCATCTATTTTTTTCTGTCACATATTTTTCCACTATTTCATTATTTCATTCTTTTGACTTTGTTTTCTTGTTACTTGATTTGTCACGGTGTCATTAGCTTCTACTTGCCAATTTTTAAGCTTTAAAGCATGATTTTTATCAGTGAAGTTTTCTATCTCTTTTCCCATTTGGCCAACTTTGCTTTTTTAAAGACATTTCTCAAAGGTACAGTTAGGTACAATGAGTATAATAAACGTTTATTTTATTATTTTGGTCCTATTTAGCTTTGAATTATTTTGAGTACAATATGTTATGATTAGTTTCATGTAAGAGCTATTGGCACAAAATATCTTTATAAAGAATTTAGAGTATAGAGGAAAATAAGAAATTTCTTTTTCTTCAATTTCAACTAATAGTAAATGTTTTATTTAACTCTTTGAATATAGTTTCTTCTAGAATTATTGTGATAAAATATAAAGCAATCAGTAACTTTTAAATATATATATATATATATATGTGTTTGTATATGTGTGTGTGTATGTAAAATCATACCTCTAGCATTGTTGAAACAATATAACAGAAAACTAGTTGTGTGGCATTCAGCAATTAAATTAATTTTTTATGTCTCTTTACTCTGTATTCCTCATGGATTAACTTAATTCAATTTGTTCTGAAAAGTATTTATTATGTTCTATCTAGGAAATTAAGACAAAAAATAAAATCATCCTTTTATTTATGGATACAAATTTTATTGTAACATATTATATATGAAGATAAGTAAAAAAACAAAATTAATTTGAGAAAGAATGTAATTTTTGTTGCCAAATGAATAAAAATAACTGATGCATTTGATGACAGAATTAGGATCAACAGAAATCTAGAATGTTGAGCTGGTTCCAGTAAAATTGATTGTGGGGAGATAAGCATAAAGTCTTACATTTAGAGTCAAATAATCATCTGACAAATATAAGGTAGGAGAGACATGCCTATATATCTCTTCATCTAATAATGATTTTGGTTTTTTTAATGAACTTCAAATTCATTGTGAGTCAATGGTGGGAACTAAAAAGTCAGAAAAATCTTAGACTATTTTGATAGATACTTGTGCAGGACCAAGAGATTGATAGTCCTGCTTTGGACTCTAGTAAGAACAAATCTATATTACTGTATGAAATTCTGGGCACCATACTTTAGTAAGGAAACCAGGGTAACAACATATAATGTGTGATTGAGGAAACTAAAAAAAATGTTTAGTCAAAAGAAATTATTACTGTGGAGGATGCAAGAGGAAATATTTGTATTTTCTTTGAGTACTGCTGTTATGTGGGAAAATAACTTTCTGGAACATAGGAGATACTTCAAAAAAAGGTTATTTGATTAATTTATGGAATTAAATGTCTTCTTATTGGCCTCTGAAAGCTAAATTTGGAACAATTAGTGGCAGTTGCAAAGAAGTATATGTTGGATTGATCCAAGGAAAAATCAAGACAAGATTGGAATTATGAAGTTATGAAGATGAGGAAAGGGAATTCTTCCGGGGAAGAAAATATTTAAATTTCCTGCTTATACTATAGTGGGAAATCTCATTTATAGATGGGCTTAATAATTGGCCTCTGATTTCTTTTCCAACCCAGGGATTCTGTTATTTTATGGTTCTACTAAGGATACTAAGAATTGCACAAGGGATGTAAGATAGGGATATCATATTTCATATAGGAGATGGTACTTGAATTTCATCTTTAGGATTATAAAAGGAGAGATAAGGAAGAAGTATATTGTTGGCTTATGCAATGCAGAGGCAATAGAAGAAACACTGAGTCCAAGAAGCAGCTAGTTCAGTTTGAAAGTATATAAAGTATGCAAAAAAATGAACCATAAAAATAAATATAAGAAGGTCATTTGTCACCATGTTGGCCCAAAATACCAGTACAACATTGTTGTAAAAGTTGTCACTCTCATGTCCTTTCACAGTTAAACTCAAATTCTCTCAGGGTTCTGGTGGGGTAACACGATTGAAAGTAGACACATTCTTCTTACTCTGTACTCTTAACTCTTAAGTCCCCACCAATGTATATCTATTTTTCTCATTCACAATGAATCACCTTATATCTGTTTTTGGTGGAAAATCCATGCAACAACTATTATACTACACAAATGAACCAATCAAAAAATAATACTTTTAGATCTTAAATATCATGACTGGCTATCAATATAGCAAAAGAAATAATAATATCAGATATATGTTAAAGCACATACAAAAATAATAAAATATATCCCAATACACCTTTTTTTATTCATACTTTCCCACCAAACCTCTGTCTTTTGGGGAAACTAGACATATATTTATTGGAGCCTCTCTAAATTGTATGAGGGAGGAAAATCTATATGTTTATATCAATCTCTATTTCTGGAATGGAGGTTTTGATGCCATGGGTACCTCAAGAATATCTGCAAAATAAGAAACTGCTTCTCTGTAAACTGTCTGTTATTCCTCTTCTATACTAAAATAAGACCTTCTATACTTAAACATAACATTTCCAAGTTCTTTCAATTTTCTGTTACCTCCATAATATAATTATAATTTAGAAAGTGTTATCCCTTCATATATATATATATATATATTAAAGAAATCACCTTTAAGACAAATAACTGAATCTCAGAAGGCTGACGGCTGACTATCTCTCTGGACCATCTCAATCAGTTATTTTTTCACCTGGATCTTCATGTATTGGTCAGTCCTAACAGAGTTCAAACACAATCTCCCAGGTTGGCTCTCTAGATATGAAGAAACTGGAATAAATGTCTGTCTTCTCTCCAATTTTCCCCCCTCATAGCTGAGGAAAGGTCAACATTAGAAGTTTTGCTTCTCTTAACCTTTAGGTGGTGCTGAAGATCAGGTAACTGAGTAGCTTTCAAATTGTTCATAAGGAATCATATAACTGAAACCTTCCATCAGTTTATTGCTCTGGAATTTCTTCAAAACTCTCCAATAAACTCCTTTTCAGATATCTGAGTATTTCTTAAATTTTTACTTGCCATATTCTTTCCTCTTCAGCTGACTCCACCGCTAGCTTTCAGTTAATTAGATGAGAGCTTTCTTCATCTTAGTAATAATTCATATTTTTCTTAAAAGCTAACCATCATTCATCATTTTTTCCTGTGAAACTGAGACATTTTAAAAAAATTTATATCAATCTCCATGTATTTATGTGATTCTTCATTTTTAAAGTTTTATCATATTCAGTCATAAAATAGATATATAGAAATCAGCTGAGTAACAATTTTCTTGTAGTTTGAAATTCCCCAAATGGAACCTCAAATATTTTGTGTCCTTCAAACTATTTTTCATAGCTTTTCTAGTTTTTTAGCATTTCGTATTAAATCAAAATTCTCTTCCTCCTACTTTCAGTATCCAAATGTTCATTTATAACAAAAGCCATATGTTACATTCTTTAAGGATTTAATGAAATCTTTTCCTTTACCAACAGGATTCTTTCTACCCTTTTCAACACCAAACTGTTCAAAAGGACTTTTAAACACCATGGCATTATAGTAAAATGACTGGTGTATATCTTCTGCTAGTGGCAAGGAAAAAAAAAGAGATCGTCAGATCTGGGTCTTGCAGAACTAAGACAGAAACATGTAGACCAGTTATATAACAATTCAGGAAAGAAATGATGAGAATGTGATCTAGATATATTGTCAACCTATCGGTATATTGGGAATGATATGAGAGGTGCTGTGGAGGTTGAATAAATAAACCTTGCCAATTGAGTATACAAGAGATTTTATTATTTCTTGATTGAAGATGAATCACAAATCTTTATATCCAGCCCTAATTTTCTCTTGAACTTGAGGCATATATTAGAAACTTCCAATGGGATATTTCAAATATGATATCTCAGAAAAATTACATACAAAATATGTCACAAACATACCATCCTTCTTCTAAAATTCCCTCTAAGGCACTGTCTTACTCCCAGACCTCCATGTTTGTTATCTCAGAGTTCATCATTTCTCACTCTGTTACCCTACTTATCTCTTCAGTTACCAGATTGTGCCATTTCTACTTTCACAATGTCTCTCTTATCTCACACTTTCTCTAGTCATATAAATACCACCTTGATTAGGATCATTATTACTTCCTGTCTAAAACAATGAAATGGCTTCCTGATTAGTCTCCCTGCCTTACACCTCCTTACTCTTATTTAAACCTCAGACAGCAAAAGAATTTTCCTTAAGTACAGTTAAGACTATGTCATTCTGCCATTCAAACTCCAATGGTTCTGATTCTATCTAGAATAAACTATAAATTCTGTCTAGCTTTTAAAGCCCTTTGCAACCTTAGCCCAACGTATCTTCTCAACTTGATTATATATTATTCCCCTTCCTGTACTCTGCAGTCCAGTCATATTTGCCTTCTCTTTGTTCCTCACACTTATCATTCCATCTCAGCTCCTTGTAGTTTTTCACTGGCTGTCCACCATACATGGAATCTACCCCATCTTACTTTTTCAAAGAATTCCTTTCTTTTTCCAGATAATAAAAAAATAATAATGATAATGATGATGATGATGATGATGATGATGATGATGATGATGATGTTTATTGGTCCTTCATTCTCAAAGAAGACCATGACATCATGGATATGATGCCATGACAAGCACATGAATTGGATTTGAGTGGGGGGTGCTGTGCTAAGTCACCAGTCTGGGTCCAGTGGCCAGATATGAATCAGGACAACTGGAGATGGCCAAGAATACAAGGCAATTGGGGTTAAGTGACTTGCGCAGGGTCACAAAGGTAGTTAGCAGCAAGTGTCTGAGATCAGATTCAAACTCCTGTCCTCCTAACTCCAAGACCAATTCATTGTGCCACTGCTTAATAAACACCTCAGAAAAATTGTTCTTGAATTCCTTGTTAGTTCTCTATCTTTTATTTATTTTCATTTATACTTTATATGCTAATATGTGTTTGTTGTCTCTTCAATTAGAATATAAATTCCATTTTTTTGTTTGTACTCCTAAAATTCACGATAGTGTCTGGCACATAATTATTGTGATTGATTGCTTGATTTTAAATGATTTTAAAGTCATTTGTCTTTATGATTGAGAGGAGTGCTACTTTCCCTTAAAACCAGGATATTTAGAAGAGAATTAGATTTAGAAGGGAAGATAACAAGATTAATTATGGATATGTTATATTTGAAAAGTAATAGGACATCCCAAGCAGTTAATTATTTGGGGGAGATTTTATAATTAAATATGTTTAAGAAATATCCTACAAATTAATATTTTTGTGTTGTTGATAATGTCAATAATACTCTATCAGGTCATATCCCCTGTCTATCCAGATATTTTCTGAAAAATCCTTTGCTGTAATTTATGTCAGATGCTGTATTAAGCTTCCTCTTACTTATCTTAGAATATGTGTTCTAGTCAGATATTTTCACCCCATCCTAATGTAACTTATTCCAAAACTTTCATACAAATATAAAAAATACATATATGTGGTTGAGAAAGAAAGGAATTTGGATTAAAATGACAACCTAAAAAGTAAATGTAATCTTACTCAGAAAGCAGGTAATTACTCATTTCCATTGGTGGAAGTTCACAATGGGGTATTCTTCCCTTAATTCCTTAAGACTTTCTTTGATTATACTTTGTGATTGTGTTGGATAAGTTTGTTATCAATAAAATTACTGATAGAGAATGATTACTATCATAATGTTCAGATTTTACATATGGATAAATATAGATACTGATAGATTATATATAGATATATTCTAGTCATCACAGTTTACAAACAAAAGAGATTTAGGAGAATCCAATCTAAGAGGGGACACAGAAAAATAATGCTTCAATACAAGTTGCTTTTAGTCATTTCTTCCTTCATCAAATGTTTATTGAACATTTACTATGTATAAGACACAACATTGTCATTATATGGGATAATATGAGTTCTGAGGTATAATTCCTACCTTCAAGAAGTTTATAATCTGGTAAAAGAATTAGAGGATAATAGAATTGAAATAAACATGATATATAGAATCAGAATAGTATAAAGAGGAGAGGAGATGACATGTGGGAAGATTTTATAGAAATGGTGGCATTTGAGCTAGGTTATAAAAATTGGTTCTCTGACAGGTAGAGACAGATGGAGAGGACAAAGGGAAAGAAGCATGCACACAAAACATAAGAGCTAGTAAAGTTCAAGGTCTATTTGAAGAACTGCAAGTAGTTTAATCTGACAAAAAAGAATTGCATTGCGGAAGTTTCATTTTAGAAATATCTGTAAATAGTTGGAATAAGAATGAAAAGGGGCTTAAATAAAAGAATGAAGAACATTATAGGATTTATCTTGTGGGCAATGGGATCTTTTGAATATGTTTCAGGAAGGGACTGTGACATAATTATGGTTTAGGAGGATTAAACTGGCAGCTTTACAGAAGATGAACTAGAGGAAAGTTTCATATGTTCATAATTATATTTATAGTGATATATCTAAAATGGCAAAAAGCCTACCATGGCTTTCTCAAAAACTATAATTAAAAATAGTTCATTTAAATCCTTAAATTTGAATTTCATTTTTTCATACTAAGTTTTCCCAATTCCAGGTATTTGAACCCAGGACCATTGAACAATGATCATTCATTGAACAGTGAATCAATAGTGGTTATGTTTTTATACTTCCCAGTGTCTGTATTCCTTAGCTATTATAGAAATAGGGACAGATCATAAAAGGAATTGTTTTGGCCAGTGAATGTAGGTTAATATTATTTAAAAGTAGTTAACCTTTTATAAATTAACACTACATTCTGCAATATCCAAGAATCAATATCAGAAGGAAATATTAATATCACATTTTATTCAAAATATTATTCTATGATGGGAACCACTTAAAGTCATTAGACATTATTTATAATAAACAAATATTCCTTGGGGGAAAACTATTCTTAAGAATTTAGGTTTTATATATTATATATTTATTTACACATAATTATTATTATATTATTGATTTATAATAATTGGAAATCTTACTTTTTTCTATTATCAGATTGATCTCTAAAAAGATGCTACAGTTTTCAATTCCACTAGCAAGTAAAGGGTGATCATTTCTCTACAACCTATTTCTACAATCTAATTCTCTAATGTTCAATGTCATGATTTTTTCCCATGTCTGTATTGTACGGCTAATGATGAAATGAATCCAAACATTTTATTGATAACTATTTGAGCTTCTAAGTTTGTTCAAATCCTTTGCTCACGTATCAAATTTATAATTTAAAGTTATTCCTATGGCTATATTTGTATTATCCATGTGTTAGAAATACATTATAAATTTATAAATCCATTTCTATCATCAAAATAGTCACCTTTTAATTTGGTTGTTTTACTCCTATTTTAATTAATGAATCAAATTCTCTTTGATAACTTCGATTCTACCTGGTTTGTTGAGACCACTACATGAAAAAGTTCTTTCATCACTTTATAATTAATACATTCAAAATTCATCATAAATCTACCATTTAAGAAAAGTAAAAACAGCAAAAAAATTGACTTACTTCCTCCTCCCCCCAGCAAAGTATAATGTTACCTTTCAAAGTTTTATTATAAATGAGAAGAGACTTGATGAAGGATGTTGCTCTCATTCTCAATGGGGGAAAAAAAATCAAAAGGAGAAGCAATATCAAGAAATTCATTTTTAATCCACTTTGTGATGAAATATTGCCATTGGAAAATCTTATTTTAAATTAATTTTTCCCTCCATAAATGTTTTTTACACTCTAGTAAAAACTGACAAAAGCAAAACAATATATTTTTTGCATTTCACTTAAACTACTATATTGCTCTTAAATCTGAAACATTAGAAATAATAAAATATTAATATTTGCCTTAAACAAAAGAGAATGCAGAAAAGTTTTATTTTAAAAATACAGACAGCTAATTCAATTTTATTTGATTTATAAGTTGGATGCAAAAACACATTCATGCTTGAAGATTTTTCTATAAATAGTGAGTTTATAAATTGCTATTCTAGTAAAGGCAGCAAGAAATTTCACCAAGAGGTTTTTAAATGGAAAATTAACATTAAATTTTTGCAATAATAATTCAAGTAAAAAGAAAATGGTCTATAAGAAGTATTTATCACTAATATTATGGGTACATTTTAAAGTGCTTTATAAAGTAAATACTAATAGTATCATTGCTATTATTATAAAACTTTGACTTCAAAATATATAAGAAGCTTTTTTTACAAAAAAAAAAAGTGTGGTAACCACAAGACATGATGCAAAAATGAGCAAAGGATTTGTATGAACAATTATAAAAAAAAGAAAACATGAAACACAATTTTTAAAATAATTGCTTGATAAAAATAGTTCATCATTAAGGAGATGAAAGTTTACTTTTTTAATGTATATGCTTCAGAAATGATCTTGTCATGAAACTCAACACCAATGAAGAGGTAGACAGATATTTTCAGTAATTGCTAATGGAACTGTGAATTGTAGATCTTTAGGGAAGTTTATCTATGCAGTTTATCATTATAAACTATGCATAGCTTATCTATGCAGAAAAATCAGATAAGTAATCACTCTTTGGCCCAGCAATTTCCTTGTTGCAACTATACTTTAATAGCTATTGGTTCAAAGATTTTCATAGCAGTGTTATATGAAACTGAAAAACAAAACAAATAGTTGAAAAAAATGTCCAACAATAGGGAAATTATTAAATAAGTTGTCATTGCAAGATGTAAATTCAAAGGTCTGTATTGAGATAGCAGGACATCTTGCTGAACTTCAATTCCTCTCCACTTGTTAATCTGATCAAGTTAGTGCTTTGTAAGAAATTTATTTTCATATAAAAAGATTAAACAAAACATCATATTGCCTAATAAAATCCTCAGGATTTTAAAATTTCCTAACCCAGTTTTGTTATAGGTGTAAATAATTTATTGGCAATACCATAAAGTGGCATCTTTTTCTTATTCTTGAAGTAAAATATTGGGTTAGGTACAGAAATGGTTTCAATAACAATTGGAAAGTTGTATTGAGTTTCACATTTGAAACCTTCCATTGAAATTGAATGAATGCACCAAGCCTCTGCTTTGACTCTATCAAAACCATGACAAAATGGTGCCTATGCCATTCCTGCCCCAAGTCTGAGGTGGGGGAAGGCAGAAAGAGGATTTCATTATCTCATTAGATTTTCCTCTAAATTGGGCTAAAATTTTCTCATTAATGTGGATATGTTAGATTTGGCTAGATATGGCTGAGGACTTCTCATGTAAAAACCTTATCACAATGGGTAGAATTTTGTAGTGGTAAAAAGCTATAATTTAGAATGAAGGGTAAGTATTAAGATATCCTCAGAAAAATTGTTCAAGAAGGGAATTGCTTGTATTTTCTTCTAAAGTTCATTCAGAATTGATGGTAAGAGTAAATCTGAGGTTTATTAAATCATTTTCTTCTGAATTACTGACATTCTCAGTGCTGAAGTTTTAAGTTGAGTTCTTTTGCATTGTGTTATAATATGCTAAATCCAATTTCCTTTACCATAAATAAAAGTCTGTTCTTCATACATCTTTATACAAATAAAATAACCCCTACTTCTTTTCCTCTGGCCTATCCCTTATTATATTTTGTCATAATCTTATTGAAATTGCCCTAAAGTGTTAGAAATACTAAAATTGGTTTCTAACAACCATATGGGCACAAAGAATAGCTTCCTTTGAAAGTTCCATATATATGAGATTATTCTCCAAAAGGAGGTTGAACAGAAGGGCCAATCTGATGAGTAGTCAATCTGTTACCTACCATATAGGAAAAAATATGTCACATTGAAATAGACACAGATTTGCCCCATTATCTAGCCTAGAACCAGTGCAACCACATAATTTGGTGACAGCAGGCTTCTGTAATTCTACACCCCAGATGGTTTATAAACTGAGAAAAGGTGAATTTTGGCACAGAAAGGGATGGGAGTAGAGATAGAATGAGGATAGGATGAAGTTTGTATCACTTTGAAGGGACTGATAACCCTAACTTCCATTTCCCTTAAGCTTCTTAATGCACCAAGTGTCTCTATACCTATGGGGAAAGAGCCACTACAAACTATACAGTATTCTATCAATTCACTGTTCTCCTCAGTAAATAAAACTGTGTGACACTAGTCCCATACTAAAAGAAGGATGCTGACAAATTCATCAGGTTGATTAATGTTCAGAGAAGTGAGCACCCTGTAAGATAATCAAATTTCTATCACTGAATAGCAATATTTAATGGTGTGGTTGTATTTATATGATGTATTTGCTTTAAAACAATATTCCCAGTAGTTCAGTGTCTCCATTGATTTAGTTGGTTTACACTCTAATGTGTATCATTACAATGGATGTTTCTATTGTTGAAATCTGTTCATGTTTGAAATTCTGCTGACATAGAGATTAGATCTGTTTGAAGGAGATCAGTCTAGCAAGTGAAGTAAATGTAAACCTAATCAGGAGTCTCTAGATATTTGTAGGTACATATTGCATGAGTCAGTAATGTAACTTTTGAGAAATGTCTACACACAAGCTTTCATATACCTTTATTCTGTCTTTAGAATTTGGAATGATGGGAGATCATACAATTAAAAGTCAGCGACCTCGATCTGTTCATGAGAAAAGGGTCCCTCAGGAACAAGCTGATGCTGCTAAATTTATGGCACAAACTGGTAATACGTTAGTTACATTTTCCTATTTACTGTTGTTAATTTAATTTTTAAAAAACCACTGCATGTTTTCATAATCTTTTGATGCACATTTGTCAGTTTTGAAGCTGATACTTTTTTTGAACCTTTTTTTGTCACCAGTTAAAGTCCATAAATAAAGTAGCTGGAAATTGAATAGAACAAGTAAATATATGCACTATGAACAACTTAACTATAAGAATAGATTTTAATGTTAATAAAATATAGCATGTGAATGGAATATTAGGACTGGAACATTATAATTTAGATATGTTAGTTATCTGCTTGAAATGCATCATAAACATTTTAAAAGAAATTCTTGCCAATGAAATTCCATATTTTTAATGATGAACTAACTTTAGAAAACTTTAATATTGAAACATTTAAACCAAGTTGCATTCAGAACTGAACAAATTCTTTGTAAGTTCTGGTTTCAGTTGCCTAACAATGCAGAAATAAATATTAACTTACTATTTAAATTTTATAGAAATTATTCATTAGAATTATGTGATTTTAATATTAATTACAATATCCTTGGTTAAAATCATGTTTTCTCAAGGAAACCCAATAAGTAAAAGAAGACAGTCTGTTTGTAGTATGATACCTTAAATATTAAGAAAAATAAATATCAATAAAATGACTGTCTTTCTCATAAGTATTTTCATATATTAAAATGCCATGTATTTTATAAACAATAGGAAAATAATGGCTTCACATATATTTAGTGTCTGTGTTTGTATATACAGAGATGTTGTTGAACCTTACGTTCACCTTAGGGCTCATTGTAATAAATGAGCTAGTATTCTGACTCTGCAACTGACACATCTTAGATAAAAGTTTTTATTTTTAAATGTGTCATGAATATATTCAATTGTCATCTTTATTTTGAAAACTAGAACATCTTTGTCTCCATGGAGGTTTTATCCATTGAAATCTAGAAGGGTTTATTGCTCAATTGATGCAGATGGTCTGAAGCAAATTGGTGATCTTTCTGAAGTGATGACTTGGTTGCTTATGATTATGATTATTCTGAAAGAATAAATATATTCCCATTGTTTCCATATCTTAGATATGTTTAACCAGATCCTAGAATTAAATAGATTTTTAAAATATTTTTGAAGTATGCTTTTGATAACTGGTAACTGCATTTATTTTAGAGAACTTAATTTAAAGAAAAACATATCATCAAGTTCAAATTCAGAAATAAAAAAGAGAAAGATTGATATTCAGAACAATATACAATAGTAACTTAAGTTTAGTTTCTTGCAAATACAGAGACTACTACAAACTACTTTGTTCATAACAAAACTTATGGGCACTGGTAACAAAACAATATATTTGCCTTTTGCTAAGTGAGTTAAAGAAATGTCTATCTATACATTTGTAAATGTCTAGACATCTTAAAATTTGCCATTCTTCACAAAAGACTTTGAGAACTTTTACCACTGGCCATCTATTGGAAACGCTTTGGATCTAAAGAAATGGCTAAGACAAAGAGTGCTCACCATCATCCCAGGAACAATTTCATGGAAGAATATTCAAGAGAAGGGGAAATCCTATATCGTGATATGATCTAATTGTTGGGATGTGAGGTGGGAAAAGACTGACTTGCCTCATGTGTCTATTTACAGGGAATGTTTTCTTGTATCAGGCAAATTACAGGACAAAATATAACTTAAAAGAGATCAACTTATTGAATTTATGAAACCTGAGAATGCAGTTCTCATATGCTTGGGTATATGACAGCTGGCCAATTATTTTTAGACCAATTTGGGGCAAATCAGAAATTACATAAGCATAATTTAGATATTATTTTAATATATCCATGTATATATCTACATATATGTGTGTTTATATGTACATAAGCATATATATCATCTACACATTTAAATAGACACATATATAATTTATTTGCTACTAGCACATAAGCAATGCATACATAACCACAAATCCAACTTTTAAGGAAAACTTATGAATTCAGACAACTAAAATCAAATATCCATGGTATTTAAAGTAAAAATTTACTAATATCTCTAGTTTACTTAATTGTTACTTTCTAGTTACTATACTATAGCTAATATATTATACCTCTTTGATTGTAAAATTAATGAAACATTCTTAATAATTGAACCAAGAGGATATTTTTAAAATATTTCCTCACATTCTTATTCATATCACAAAAAATACAATGAGCTTTATGGTTAGACATCTGAAAAAAATTCATTGTGTGTTAGAGTTGATGGACTTTATATTGAAAAAGTCATTATTTGATGCAATATACTGATGCATAAAGATACAGGAGAACTATAAACAGGATACATATTCATGAATTAAAATTACTATTAGATAAAAGTAGAATTCAAAAATCACATTGCTTTGGAACTTATTGAAAGCTTTGTTAACCAATAAAATTCATTTCTCAGGAAAGGAGATAGTCAACACTGGCAAAGCTATAAAGTGAAAAAGCATACATCAGCTCTATTGGAAATATTTTAATAATCATTTTCATTTACATTTTCCTGAAATTATCATTCCTTTAGGCAATATGGGAGTTAGTGTGGATCTTACACAGGTAAGTGTCACACAATTAGACATTCTATATAGTGTTTTATTATCTCATATTCCCTTCGACTTATCTTTTAAGCAAAGAAAATGGTTGGAGACATGAACATTTTTCTTTTATTTACATTATTTTGAGAACATAATATAGCTATAAATATAAAATAATAATTGAAATGGTTATGATATGAATTTTTGTACTCTTTAAATAGATTTTGTAGTTTGCAGAAATATTTAAAATATACTTTTCTCTTTGACAATAGAGATCTATAGGAGTCAGTAGAGAATCTTGCATTACAGATTTGCATGCATGTTTTATGAAACTTCTCTAGAAAGTGTTCAGTTTAAAAATAATATTTATAAAACTCGTGTCTTAATGATGAAATAAAGTTATCTATCACCTCACAAATAAGAAGACTTGATTCTGACATGGTTATTCCATTCATTGAGATAATTTTTAGAAATAGTATATATTACCATACAAATCATTTAACCATGATTAAATAACCGGTCAAGTTGGGTCAAGTACTGAAGTTTCTGTTCTATGGATTAATTTGTTTGACTTATTGACATATATGGACAGGGGTCTAATCTTGGAGTGAAGAAAGTCTGGGTTAGAGTTACAATATTGACTGTGTGACAAAAGTGCCTCAATTCCTCATTTCCTTGGGGAACTTTTTAAAACTACAAGTTATAGAGTTGTAGTTGATCCGAATTAGTAGAGAGTTTTCACATTGTCAGAAGTTCACTATGCTGTTGAAATCAGAAGTCTAGAATCCCTATTGAATTTCTCCCATCTGCTCCCCAAAAAATCAAACCAGATACTATTTTAAATATTAAACAATAGTTCATGACATTGATATATTTCATCTTCACAATTTGACTAGAAAAGGTACTTTTAATTTTTGACACTAGATTATGAATTTTCTTTTAGCTATTCTGGTAATTTTTTACAACATTGAGACAAAATAAATCATCTAAAACATTAATGAACCATGTTATTTAAAATTTGGGAAAAACTCCAGGATTTAAAATCAAAGTTCTAAGTTTATGATTTAAAGAAAGGAGTACTGGCATTGATGGCTATGTCCTATTATTTTGATCTGTCAACTTCAAAAACCAGAGATTTCAAACAGAGATATTCAATTTTATCAAATAAGCATAGTTAAAAGTATGATTATTCTATATTACTTTCTAATGTACACATTAAAGCATAAGAAAGTTATCTATATGTTCTCCATGTAATCTAATTACTCATGGACAGTTTGTGTGCTGATAGATAACAATTGTTAAGACTGGCAAAGGGATTAGATTGCAACCATCAAGTCTTTTCACTTGCTCAGCTATAACTAGTCTTCCATCTGGACCAATTGTAACTTTTATTCTTAGAATCTTCCTGCATATACATACTGACTAATATTATAGTATATACCAGTATATTATAAAATACATGTGTATACACGCAAATATATATATATATATATACTTATGTAAACATATGCACAGACACAATAGAATGAACAAATTGAAATGTTCAACTTGCTTCTAAAGGTCTCTATCATCAAAGAAACAAATTTTTCATGTAATTATTTCTTAACTTCTCGAAGTTTCCATTTCTTTATAAATAAATAGTAATAGATGCTTTTACTACCTACCTCACAGGGATGTTGTGAGGACCAAAATAAATATTTGTTAATATTTATGAAGTGCCATAAAGATCCTCACAAGGATTATTTTTTTCTTCTTACTTTCAAAAATGTAATTTACATAAAAAAGTGAAAACCACAGCCCTTTTTTATTTAAAACATTCTTTTTCAAAATGTGTTTAATCTTTCATGGCAATCATCTAATGAATTTCACTTCTATTAATCTTCCTAAGAGCTATGATTTTTTTCCATAAGCTCATAAAGTCACAACACTGGCACAGAAGCAAATAAAATTTTTTGACCTGAATTTTTAACAGCAAAGCAGTCATTTCTTTTTGGCAAGCTGCCATTTTATAGGTATCATCTCATTGGTATAAACAAAAAAGTCTTGTTTGAAAGTGAATACATGAAACAATAGAAAATGAATATAAGTCCTCAGAAAAGATTTCAATTGAGGAAAATTTGTCAATGAATTACTAAAAATTCGAAAGGAGGAAAAAGAAAAAGGTAATGCTAATTTCCATGGACAAATAGGTGTTCATTCTGACCTCATTTAGAACCTTTAAGAAAATTTTGCATGATCATTCATAACTGATCCCCAATTATTGAAACTTTATTTTTGTCAAAAGTGAACTTAGAGTTAACATGTAATTGTTTAATATTCACAAAATATCAGTCTTTTCTTTCAATGTTTAATTTACAAGTATGCAGCTGCCTTGGGGGTTCTAACCTGCTACATTGGAAAGTACAATTAAACCAAATATATCTGACCTCATAGTACCAGGGTAGAAAAAGATCATTGCTTAATTTAATTTGGGACAAAAGGTATCCCAGTTTTTTTTTATAAAATCTAATTATACACATTTCCCCAGTGTTTAATTGATAACTTCCTAAAACCCTTAATGTCAGCATACATATAAGTTCAAAATGTTCTAAAGGTTGAATTTGTACCTAAAAAATATTTTCCCCTCGGTTCCACAACAGAGAAACATTACTGTTTATAATTTACATTCTGCATGAGGTTGTTTTTTATGGTAAGGAATATCTAAGCAGAAAAGTTTTGAGTTTTAGTGTCATTTGAACTAGTCAGTCAGTTGATAAATATTTAAGTGACTACTTTGTGCCATCCACTTTGCTAAATGCTAGGTATACAAAGAATGGCAAAATATAGTTTCTGTTCTCAAGAAAATCATAGTTAAATATAATCAATTAGTCTATTGTATAAAATCAGAGTCAAATGTTACAATTGTATTAAAATAAATAAACTGAGGGAGACTGTTGCTCTACATCATATATTTTGATATGATTTGTTACAGGAAGGACAAGAGGATGACTCATAAAAACTAGTTCAATTTAATTCTATATGCATTCACCTGACTGTCCCTTCTTATATTTTTATTTAAAATGATACATACCAATGTAAAATTCATTATCATCAGTACCTCTGTGGAAATACTTAAAATAAAATCATGCTTAAATCATTCCTCAATTATTATAATAGAATAATATTTATGGTAATGTCAAAGCTTGATAATTTGCTAATAGTAAGAAAATAGTAATTATGTCTGATCAAGAAAATTTTACATTTTGAGATCAAATTCATAATATACATTATGAATATTTGGCTAAGAAATCATGAGCTCAAGTAATGATCTTCAGTATTTTAGATTTTGTTTCCTTAGAACTCAAATTCATTAATTATTTAGAGACCTCTAGATGCTCTAAAAGTGATTTTTTTTTATTTAGGAAAAGGATCCAGATTTTCCTTATTTTATCAAAAGCCCATTGTTAAGTCATTTTTTTAGCATTAGGATGCAAATACAGGAAAAATTTTCATCCAGTCTGAGTCAGAGTCACTAAACTAGTTTAGATCATGGGGAAAGCACCATGTTGTAAAAATAGCTTTTATTAATAATCATAATAGCAAGCATAACTTCATTTCCAAATGTCAAAGTGGACTCTTGGCCTTTTTTTGGAAACAATGAATAATTGTTCAGGTGCACTGTAACACAAATTAATAGGACAAAATTATCCATGGCTTGAATATTCCAAGAGTTAGGAATGGGAATCGACCATGTTTAAATAGCATTTAGTTCCCCCATATTATTTCATATCTATTTAAAGATTTTTAGATAGAATAAAAACCAATTTATCTTCTATTATATAAAATGTTAACTGATTCTTTTTCTTTTAATGTCCATAGTGCAGTGGTGTTTTATGAAAAAAAGCATTACTAGCAAGGTTGGACTCAAAGTCAGTTTTTGCATCAGTTCTTTGTGCATCCCAATTTTTACTTCATTATTTCACTAAACACTTTTTCCCCATGGGCCCTTTCAAGCATTTATTGTCATACTGTTGCCTTTAAATTATGCTTACATGCCATAAGGTTGGTTACTTAGAATGTTTTATATTCTTACTCAAGGCAGTATTCATTTTTATTTGTTGTCTTGTGTACAGGTGAATCTGGTGTGGAAGAGTGGTCCCAGTGGAGTTCATGTTCAGTTACTTGTGGTCAAGGGTCGCAGGTGCGAACCAGAGCTTGTGTATCACCTTACGGGACACACTGCAGCGGCCCATTAAGAGAATCAAGGGTTTGCAATAACACTGCCCTCTGTCCAGGTAGTGTTAGCAGAAAATACAATTGTGGATGTTATTGAATTGTGTCTTGCTAAGCATTTGAAACATTCGGTTATTTTCACATGAATGGACTATAGACATTTTAATTAGCATGTATAAGTGTAATTCTTATTCATCTGGGAAATTTCATTATGTATGTGATTATTTCTATTTTCATAGCAGGCAAAATAACTATATAAGCAATTTTTCAAATGCTACTTCTAGATATAAATATGTGTTTTTATTAGATGTTTATTTATAAAGTTTTATTTTTCAGGAATAAAAGATGAGGAAAAATATCCCATTGAATGATTTTGGAAGAGAAAAACATAATTTACTAAAGAAGCAGGAACATGAAACAAATTGTTATTATTTAAAGCAAGCCTTTGGAGCCATGCATTCTCCACAATTGCCACAAAAGTTATCATAACCTTATAAGTAAAAACAATTATAATTTTCAGGGACTTTTTCAATTTATCTCAAACTCTTACTTGCTTGCATGTACAATGTTTACATTTGATTCTCTATACTCAATTACTCTCTGTGAACTAGAGATTCTATTTCATATTTCAGTTTAATATAAAATTTGAAATGACTACCCTCTTTTGAATTCTCCATTGCTTTGGACATTAGATATAATCTTTGAAGAAATAGGAAATGTTTTGATCCAATTGAAACAGAATATTATTCTTTTCTCACTAAAGGCAAGTGTCGAACAGTTCACTGCAAATCAGCATTTTCTGGTGCACTAGCAAAACTGCACAAATCTTCATCTTAATCTCCTTTCTCTTTCTTTTCTACTCTCTTTCTTCTTTTGCTCTCTCTCTCTCCTTCCCTCCCTCCCTCTCCCTTCCTTTCTCTCCATCTCTGCCCCTTCCTCACCTTTTCCCTCTACTTCTCTTTCCTTTTCCTTCCTTCTCTTCTCTTCCCTTCTCTCTGATATTTATTGGCAACCACCAGTTTGCATTTCATTCTCTGTGGAGAATTTCATTCTCACCTGGAAAGATCCTAACTATAAATCTAGGATCTAGTACCACTGATGCCATAAAAAGCCCCTTTATTGCAAACTGCAGTTGTTTGGGTGCACAAAGGAACATGGAGTTTTACCTACTCCCCCTCTAAACATATGACTTGTTACAGTTTGCAATTTTGTAGGTTTCCTGGGGACACCAGTATGGTTTTATATCTTGGGGTCCCTGAGGGTTTCTTCCTTTGAGTAGGGAGAGGTAGGAATGAACACTACAGAAATATGGAGCACTTAAATGAATGGATGTTCCCAAAGGAGCTTCCGATCCTAGAAAACAACTTTGCAAGTAAGAAGAATCGCTATGAGATAAACAACCACAGCTGAATAGAATGAGATACCTTTACCAGTAAGAAGAAGTGATTGTATAAGACATTAGAGAACAGGATGAGGAGAAGGTGGAAAGAACTGGTAAAAAATAGTTGGGAAAGAATAAATTAAAAAAATCAGTCAGACAATCAATGAGAATGTATTAAGTGTTATTGGCACTTGCTATGTCAAGCTCTGAATTGCAGACTGAAGAAAGATATAAAACAAAAACAAACAAAAAACCCAACCCACAATTCCTGCCCTCAAGAAAATTATGTTCCAATTAGAGGGACAACAAATAAGTGTCTATGCACAGACAAGATAAATGTAAAAATGAAAAGTTCTAAGGATATAAGAAAGCATTGACAGAGTGAGTATGTAGAACGTGGAAAGAAAAAGAATACAAAGAATAGAAGGGGGAGGCTAGGTGGCACAGTGGATAGAGCACTGGCCCTGGAGTCAGTTCAAATCCAGCCTCAGACACTTAATAATTCCCTAGCTGGGTGGCATTGGGCAAGCCACTTAACCCCACTGCCTTGCAAAAAAAAAGAATAGAAGAGGAAGAAGATAAAAGAATGTAAAGAAAAATGGTGAAAGGTAATTGATACAATTTTAAAAGAACAGACAGAACAGGTGAAGGACAAAAAAAAGTAGTACCATTACAAAAAGGAAACAAAAGACCAAAAAAAAAAAAAGGAAGCAGGAATCACCACAGAAACTAAATGAATAGTAGATGGCACTAAATAGGATGGGATAGGAGAAGTATGCAGAAATAATAATAGAAATGGAGTTTCAAAATGAGGAAATTTGAGAAGCTGAGAAATTGAAATGAACAGTTAATAGTGTATGCTTTGTGACAACACAGCAAATTTGTGGTTAATATTTAGGAATTCTTACTTTTATGAATTAAGTTTGTGTGTGTGTGTGAGAGAGAGAGAGAGAGAGAGAGAGAGAGAGAGAGAGAGAGAGAGAGAGTGAGAATATATATACACATATCAAATAATCTGCCAGACTAATGTATAACTGCATTTAGGATTCATGAAAAGCAGCAGAATGTATTAGACAGAGAATTGGCCTCATAGTCAAGAAAATCTATGTTCAAATCCTAACTCTGACACACGTTTTCTGTGTGACTAAGAACAAATCATTTAATCTTTCAGTGCCCCAGTCAACTCACTAAAAATATAAGTTGAAATCCAACAGCTGATCAGCATCAGTAGAAAGAATTTCTCACTGACAGCTCCCTATACTAATGAAATCCCATGTCCAATTTAAAAAAAAAAAGAGTGCATTGAATTTCTTGCCAACTAAACATTAACTATAAGTCAAAGACAGACCCAAGGCAAAATTGTGGAAGCTGTAATGACTTTTTTGGTACAATCCCTCATTTTGACATCCATTAGTTTAAGGATCCACCACCATCATATTGGTGTCTAACTGCTTAGTTATACACTACAGGTAATATCAGAAATTCTAGACCTCCACAATCTCCCATACCACTCTCATCATCAGAATTTACATGTTCAACATACCATTTTCTTAGGACTACAGTAGGTTTGCTGAATAGTTACAATAAACACATTTGATAAAAGGCACAAAATAAGGATGATAATGGTGATTTCCTTAGTATCAGCTCCATTTAACATTGTCCTTCAATATTAAAGGCATTGGCAACATTGAAACAAGAAAGACTTGGGTTTTTTTAGGTTTTACTTCTTACCCTGGCTATGTGACTCTAAGCAAAGCATTTAACATCTCATTGATCTGGGAAATAACTAAGATTCTGCACTGCAAAGAATGAAATTGAAGATTCAGTTCCTATCATTGACAATCAAAAGGGTTATGGATACAGTGGGGGAGATATTTGTAGATAAAGAGCCCTTTTTTGCTCCTTGAATACACCATAAATAATGAACTATTTTGCCTATGTTTAAAATTGGTTTTTACTATAACTCTAACCCAATAGCTGAATCAAATTAATTTCTTATGAAGAAAAGAAAAATTTGAGCACTAATAATCTGAAAGATAATATTAAATTAACAGACACAAGAGGATTTACAATCAAAGAGTTATTCAGAATATGATTTTCTTTCAAAAGAATATGAGGTTCCTTCTTTAAACTTATGCTGAGACCCAGGTTATTATCCTCAAAAGGAAACTTGTGGGGCAACTACGTAGTGCAATGGATAGAGCACTGGCCCTTGAGTCAGAAGGATCTGAGTTCAAATCCAGTTTCAGACACTTAATAATCATCTATCTATGTGACCTTGAGCAAGTCACTTAACCCCCTTGCCTTGTTAAAAAAAAATGAAAGATTCTATCTTGGCATACTTATAGTAAAAGTTTCTATAGGGGAAGAAAAGGAAACCTGGCTATAAGTAAAATAGAGGTTGGATTGGAAAGCATAATTAGGTTATGTTGTCCAGCCCATGTGATAACACTCAGGTATGTTAATTTAGTTCAACCAAAAGACATGAGATACTGTCTTTCACCTAGACAAAAGAGAAAATCTGTCAGAAAACTTGAAAATATAATTCTCCATTCTCTATTCATTTTTTAAATCTTTCATTATATTTCTGGAATAAAAAAGAAAATGGAGAATAAAAGAGAAAATTTCCCCCAGATACAATCATTTTATTTATTATGTTTTATTATATGATGTTAATACTGGCAAAAGCATTTTTACTTTATAAACATACAGAAAAATAGAGTAGAAAATAATGAAAAAGCAGGCCTGTATTTTTCCTTCTTTTGCTTTTTCAATCCTGAATGACATTTTATATCATGGTAATTTGATTTATTTATATATTAAGAATAAATATTTTA
The DNA here is from genome assembly GCF_037893015.1 of Macrotis lagotis. NCBI lineage: Eukaryota > Metazoa > Chordata > Mammalia > Peramelemorphia > Peramelidae > Macrotis > Macrotis lagotis. Next base: position 54,651,011 of record NC_133662.1, read on the forward strand.
ATACTCTCCTAGGTAAGAGTGATGCTTTCAAATGATATTTTAGCATATTTACATAAATGTTTTATGGTTATTATGGAATATTTCACATGTAATTATTTTGTTTTGATATTTTCCAAACTCATTATGTATACTTTCCTTTCAAGCTAATTTTTAATGAAAGCAATGATTCCAAATGAATTCTTCCATTTAAATCTTGCTTGAAATGGTATAATTTTTCTATACTCAAATATCACATTTGCAAAGAGACAAAAGAGCTAAAAACCATTACCTGATTAGTTAAATTATGCCTATCCAAAATATGTTTGGTGTTTAAAGAAATTACATAATATTGTACAAAGTAGACAAGTTAGTTAACTATTCCTTGCTTCACTTTATGAAATGGTGATGTTAGAGGTTATTTGCATTGCCAAGGGGAATGATGAAAAATGATTCATTTTCACTGTTTTGTTTTGCTTTACATACTGCCTTGCTTTACCTACTGCCTTGGTTAAACCATATAATATTTATTTCCAGGGCCATCTAATGGAGCAGAAAAAGCATTGAACTCACAAGAACAGGCTTTGCAGGGATTGTACCATTCTCTAGTTGTAGTTTTTTGTCCCTTACCTTAAAATGATCTCAGACTTCCCTATCATTTTAAAATTCTAGAAAATCTAACTTCATTTTTATTCAAAGTTGACCCTTCTGAATAGGAAATTGTAGACTTCAAGTGATCCATAGAAAAAAATATTTAAAGCAAAGAAGATGAATAGTTATGTAATTAGTTTAAAAAGTTATTGTTTTCTGAATTTGTAACTTTATAGTACTCATTTACACTTTTTGTTACACTTTAGGAAAGTTTTACATAGACTAAAATATGGTTAATTTTTCCCATCAGCATTATATCTGTTTTATTTTTCTTAAGTAATCAATTAACATTTATTTATTAAGCACTTATATGATCCATGATATGTTAGGCATGAGAAATTTAGATACAATGATTGAAACAATATCTTCAAAAGGAGCTTATAATATATCCTCCATTTTTCTACTTTAAGAGCACACTCATTTTTTTCTCTTCTTTTTTTATTATATAAATATTTTATTTATTTTCCAATTACATATAATAGCAGCTTCTACTTATCATTTTTGGGTAAGGCTTTGAATTTTACCCTTTTTCCTCCACCCATCCTTCTCTCCCCCTTCTCCCCCCACAGAAGGCAATCTGATCATCTTTACATTATTGTCTTGCTATGAATTGATCAAAATTGAATGTATTGAGAGGAAAAACATATCCTTGAGGTTTTTTAAAAAATTGAAGGTAATAGTCTTTGGTCTTTGTTTAAACTCCACAGTTCTTTCTATGTATACAGATGGTATTCTCCATCACAGATTGCCTAAAATTGTCCCTGATTATTGCATGAGGATATTCATTTTTTAAAGGAAAATATCATTGAAAGAAATTTTATAAAATTTGAAATCACAAAATTCAAAAACTGATGGCTTCGTTTTATACTGACTTCCAAATTTTCAAATAGTATAGCTTTCTGTTTCACTGTATTATATCTTAGTTAACTAAAGCTATCTATAAACAGCAAACATTCAAGTTGGGAGTTTACAATTATATGGTCAGTCTGATCAGCTTCCACAAATATAACAGATAGATTGAAGACTAATTAAGACCTCTCACTCAAGTCCCATTTTTTAAACTGTGCATTGATTAAATGTACTAGACAATTTTCAGATTTAGAAGCACAAGAATTTTTTTCTTTCTTCCTTTCTTCCTTCTTTCATTTCTTTGTCCCTTTCTTCATTTCTTCCTTCCTTCTTACTTTCCTTTCTCTCTCTCTCTCTCTCTCTCTCTCTCTCTCTCTCTCTCTCTCTCTCTCTCTCTCTCTCTCTCTCTCTCTCTCTGTCCCTCCCTCCCTCCCTCCCTCTCCCTCTCCCTTTCCCTTTTTTCCTTTCTCTTCTTCTTTTTCTTGTTCTTTTTCCCCCTTCTTCTCTTCTTCCTTTTCCTCTTCCCCACTTCTTTTTTCTTTTCCAGCCTCCTTCTCTTGGTTCTCAGTCTCCACATTATAAGAGAGAAAGACTGGGATAAACGACCTCAAAAGTCCATTAAGGCTCAATCTAGGATAATAAGTGAAGCAAAGTTTAACTTATTGTGATTAGATTAGCAAAAATTGATCATTATGCTTCTAGCTTTACTGTGCTAATTACCTTAAAACAGAAATAAGTGCTCTAAAAAGCTTTCTAGCAAAAGAAATTATCTCTATACATATAACCCATTAAAAATATTATAGCTCAAAATTCAAAATATTCAGATATAGAGAAAATATTAATTTTCCAACATGCTCAATAATTGTTTCCAACAATTAAGAATATTGAATATGGTTTCAGGGAAATAGATTAATTTTTTAGGTTTCTTACCTTTTTTTCTTATTTGACTTTATTACCTTCTTTTGTTGTTAAATTCTTTTTACTTTATTACAGTACATGGAGTTTGGGAAGAGTGGTCGCCTTGGAGTTTGTGTTCATTTACATGTGGTCGAGGCCAAAGAACTAGAACACGATCATGTATCCCTCCCCAGTATGGGGGAAGACCATGTGAAGGACCTGAAACTCATCATAAACCTTGCAATATTGCTCTTTGCCCAGGTGAGTGTAAACTTTGTATAGTATATACACTGTGACGTTGAGATCTGTGTATATCTTTTAAAAATGTTTTGTAAATATTGATTTACAATCTTTGCTTAGATACACTGGAAAAAATCTTGATGTCAAGACTATTACTCTCTAGGAATACTTCATTTATATCAAATGTATTGATAATATTCACATTTTTCTCATTTTAAGTGAAATTTTTTTGTAAAGAATTATCCAATTCAATAAATAATAATTATATATACTCCTTGCCAGTAAAATGTCAGCATGGTAGGCTAGAATAACATCATTGTCAGGAAATCTAGGTACAAGTTCTGTGAAAGACACTAGTTATATATGTGAGAAACTGCTCATTCCAAGAAAAACAAAAAATCAAAAAAATAATTCCCTACCCTCATATTTGTTACATTCTAATAATTGCAAGAGCAGTTAGATATCACAGTGGATAGAGTCCTGGGCCTAGAGGCAAGAAGGCCTGAATTCAAACTTGACTTCAGGCATTTACTAGTTTTATATTCCTGGGCAAGTCATTCAACCTGTTTGCCTCATTTTCCTGCTCTGTAAAATGAGCTGTAGAAGGAAATGGCAAACCATTCCATTCTTTGCTAAGAAAATTCCATGAGTACATCACAAAAGAGTGCAATACATTTGAAAAATAGCTAAAAGTAAATAAGGGTAAAGGAGTGGTTCAAAATGATCAAAAGAAACATAAAATAGAATTTAATAAGGACAAAGCAATAATTTAGAATTAAAAAATTTGAGAGTTCAACATACATTAGTTTCCATGTCATCCAACCAACCCAAGATACAATAACATAACCAGCAAATGATAGTCCACCCTCCAAAGACAACGAGGCAACAAATTTTAAGGCAAGTCATTCAACTTTTAAAAAACTAAATTTTAGGGGTGGCTAGGTGGTGCAGTGAATAGAGCACTGGCTTTGGAGTCAGGAGTACCTGGGTTCAAATCCAACCTCAGACATTTTATAATTACCTAGCCATGTGGCCTTGGGCAAGCCACTTAACCCCATTGCCTTGAAAAAATCTACCAAAAAAACCCCTAAATTTTAGGGGCAGCTAGGTGGCACAGTGGATAGAGCACTGGCCCTAGAGTCAGGAGTACCTGAGTTCAAATCTGGCCTCAGACACATAATAATTACTAGCTGTGTGGCCTTGGGCAAGCCACTTAACCCCATTGCCTTGCAAAAACTAAAAAAAACAAGCAAACAAAAAAACCCCTAAATTTTAGGTTGAAAGGAATACTAGAATGGAATGAATGTCATTGTTCACAACATGAATTTAAAGTTGTATTTAAAATATAATTCAAATTTAATTATTTCATATACCATATATTTTAATGAAAATGGAATGGGATAGTACTTCAGTGTTGAACCTAAAGAAAAGAAGAACTGGAGTTTAAACTATGCCTCTGACACTAGTGGTATGATGGTACAAAGGCAATTTAAATTTTCTGAGCCTCTTTTTACTCATGTGTAAAATATCATAAGTACCTTCTTCACAGAGTTGTTATGGCCAAATAAAATCACGTATGTTTGGCACATTGAAAACTTTTCAGTATTACTTAAATATTAAATACCATTATAGTAGTTTAAGTGTCTTAGTGGATAGAGTGCTAGATATGGAGTCAAGAAGGCTTGAATTCAAATCCTGCCTCAGATACTTATTGCAAGACTCTAAGCAAATTACAACTTCTCTGATTCAGTCTCCTCATTTGTAAATTGGGATAATGGTAACACATCCCTCAGAGGTTATTATGACACTCAAATGAGATAAGTATAATGCTTTGCAAACCGTAAAATGCTTTATAAATGCCAACAATACTCCCCATCATCATCACCACTATTACCAAAAAACTAGCATTCTATACTATTTCAACATATAGTAGAAGCTAAAAACATAACAAAAAACATAGTTTTAAATTTACTAACCCTTGTTACCTGAATTCGCCAACCAATGAATCAGTCAATATGTAAATATAAGATTAGTGAGGTGTAATAAGTTGAAGAGATTTGTTTACCAGAAGCAGGAAAATCATGTAGATATAATTTCTCTACCCATCAACGGGCTTCTCACATATATTTCCACAAATAGATGTCCTTCAGCATCCCCTGAAATTCAGTTCAACCATCATTTTAAATGCCTTCAATATAATAAAGTTACATAGCTCAAAATAGAGAAGGCAATCAAAATACTTTAGGAAGTTTTTAAGTGATATTGACTTTGGGTTTAATTATTTGGGCTTAATTGTTTTATTCTATTTCTCGTTGTATACATAAGCATTGTTGGAAATACAGTTTTCTCTTTTAAAGAACTTAGACTTTGAACTCTTTATTTTTACCCAATGAAGATTCAATTTACTTTCACCAAGACACTAAAACAACTCAATATTAATTTTACACACACACACATATACACACAAACATCAACTGATATAACATAAAATAAACAGAATCCCTAATTGATGACAAAATCAGGAAGCAGTCTCAGTTGCTAAAGGCTACTCAGTTTGCTATGGAGAATGCAGTTATGGTAGATCAATAGATCAATAATAAATATTACTACTATCTGAATAGCAATACTGGGGATATAAAAATATTAAAAACAGTCCCCTTCCTCAAGAATATCACAAGCTAATGAGGGAAACAGAGTGCAAACACAGCTATATCACAACAAGACATTTACAGGAAAAATTGGAGACAATTTCAAAAGGAAAACATTACCATTAAGAAGGATTAAGAATGATTTTTTGCAGGTAGGATTTTATGTGCACCCTGAAGGAATCCAGGAAAGTCAGGAAGCAAAGTCAAAGATGAAGAGAATTCCAGGTATAAAGGACAACTGGTGAAAAAAACATAGACTCAAGAGATAGATTGTCTTATTTAAAAAACATCAAGCATTACAGACTAGATAGATGCAAGTAAGATATAAGATGAATGGAAAGATAGAAGAAGCCAGGTGCATATGACCTTTTAAAATGCAGGATTCTCTATTTGATCCTGGAGGCAACAAGAATCACTGGAGTTGATTGAATAATGGAGTAATGTAGTGATCCTTGACCTGAAGGAATTTAATAGTGATTATAATGTGCAGGATATGATGGTCAAGGAGGAACATTTTGGTCCCAAACATTACTGGGATAGGAAGTGATGCCACAATAAGTATGAGACAGCCCTTCTCAGAGAAATAACTTAGCATAACTGATTGGATCATGGTTTCAGAAATAAAAATTAAATTAATAGGAAAACATTCTGTCATACAACTATGAAATGCCTACATGCTCAGTCTTATGACTACATCATGACATAATATAGGGAAGATTGCATAAACTTACTAAAATCTAGGAATTTAAAGTAGATATAATATTCTATGTCAGAACTGCTTTAACTAAAACATTTCATAGGAAAAATATTCTGAAGCATAACCTTAAAACAACTTCCTACCTTGGGCTTTTTTTTCAGACAAATGAAATTCATATCTTTGTGTTCCAAGTATCAATTTCCTCTATTAAACATTCATTTAAGACTCAAGATTTCCATCCTTTTTGAAAGTTTCAGAAGTTGCATTATATAATATAATTAAAGGGGATATGTGTTTCTCTTTTTAGTACTTCTCCCTGTCTTCCAAAGAGCTTTGCTTACCACAGCACATAATAAAGTTTCATTTACCAACAATATTCAATTCCTTAAATTTCTAATTTTTTCTTATGTATATATATATATATTTATATACATATATTTATAGTTCTAATTTTTTCTATTCTATAGCAGATTATTTGATTAACTTTAACTGAATTTCTTCCTTAAGTTAATAAACTTTTGGCTAGAAATTTTCTTAGACAATTATGATTTTCTAATCCTGTTCAACAAATAGCATTTATACATTCTATGTATATGTATGTATATAGATGCAAATATCTATACATGGATTATTTGTATTCTATATATATATCTATGTAATACAGAAATTTATCTGAAGTTTGATCTTAAAGAAAAAACTAATTGCTTAAGTTTTACAAACCATTTAAATGTCTTTTCTCCAAGGGACCTTAATTTTCATCATAATACATTGCTAAAACTGGATTTTTTTTCCTTTAGATAAAAACAGAACAGTGAATTTTATAGTGTGATGTTCAATTTCTTTTTTCTTTGGCTTTTATGAATTCTCATCCTATAACAAATTAATAATCATGTTTCTAATCTGTTGTCAAAGACCATCAATTTCACCTTTTTTTAAAGAAATATTTTACTTTCAATTTCACCTTTACAACATTTCTCAAAAAGGTCTCCTTCTTTTGTTGGACACTGTCTGTCGTATTGCAATAGCCTGTTGGTATGTCAGCCTGTCTGTCACTCTCCAATTCAATAACTCCTCCATTTAGACACCAAAGTAATTTTTCCTAAAATGTAGGTCTGACAGTGTCATCCCTACTCAGTAAAATCATGTGTATTCCTATCATTTCCAGGATCAAAAACAAAATCCTCTGCTTTGAATTGAAAGTTTTTCATAATCTGGTTCTCTCTTAACTTTCAGACTACTTGTCCCTTCATGTACTCTGATCAAGTGACACTGGCCTCCTTGCGATTTCAAGATCAAAGATTTCTTGACTCTGGGCACATGTCTCCCATGCCTGGAATGTTCTCCTTTCTCACATCTGACTGTTAGCTTCCGTGGTTTTATTTAAATCCAAACTAAAATCCCACATTTTATAGGAAACCTTTCCTTAATTCTAATGCTTTCCCTCTATACTTATTTCCTAAGTATACTAAGTATGTATGTATGTATATATATATATATATATATATATATACATACATATATATATATATATATATTAAGTATACTAAGCTTTTATATTTTGGTTTGCATGATTTGTATTAGATTATATACTCCTTGAGTACAAGTGCAGTCTTTTGTTGCTTTTTGTATTCCCAGAATTTAGCATAGTGCTTAATAGATTTTTTTTGACTGATTGTGGTACACTGATTTAGAGCTTTACAACTTCCAAAATGTCATATGTGTTATCTTAATTCAAATCCCATAGAAATTATGCAACTAAGGCCTAGAAGACGTCTTTTAAAGATGAGAAAACTGAGGTTTAATGAAGTAACGAAAATGAAATTGCTCCAAGTTATTAATGACTGAGACAGTTGTATTATGGACAATAAGGTTTTTTTGGTACTACATGGACCATTTCCCTTACAAAATGATATTGTGCCATCATTTACCACATGTGTATTATATCAATGAATTTTTCAAACAGAAGTAACTGAGAAATTATTTAATCTTCCTTCCATTTTTTATAGATTAGGAAACCTAGACTCACAAAGGTTAAATGATGTTACAAGACCAGGACTAGATCCCAAATTTCCTTATGTGAAGTGCAATGCTGTTTCCACTGCATGTTACCTTTTGCCTTTCTTTCCAAAAAACAATGCAATTTCTAACTTTCAGGCAAAAGACCTTCAGGTTATAAATTGAACTTCATGTGTTTCACACTAGATAGCCATTATTTAAATAAGATGTGGGCAGATGTTTCAGAATGAGGAAAAGAGAGAGAGAGAAGGAGAAAGATGACAAAATAGAATGAAAGACAAATTGACTGCTTATAACAGACTGCTTTTTTTCCTATACAGAAAGAATTGATTGATTCAGAGGAAATGAATCCAATCCCTTCATTCCCTCCCAGATCAATGGTATAAAAATGTCCACATTTCTAATATGTCACTTGGTGAAAAAATTCCTCTAGGTAAAGAACCAAAAACACATGTAAACCTTTTGGTAGTCATGTCAGTTTTGATCTGAAAATTCACTTTTTCAGAAAGTTATTTTGGAATTTGCATTATCTTTCTGGGCCAGTGGCTACTGAAACTCCTCACTAAAAAACTGCAGACCTCTATTAGAAAGGAACCCATTCCCAACAAGAGAGATGAATTCAAGAGGGTAGAACAATTTAGTATAACACTTATTTCCAACATAGAAAGCATAATTGTCTTGCATATGTTTCAAGTGATAATATTGCAAGTGGAGATGAGAAGACAAATTAGGACTGATTTAAGGGAAAGGGGAGGAACAACATTATCTCTATGCTAGATCTCTACCTAGATACCAGGAATGGGATACTAAAGGGCTACTTTATTGATTCTAAGGGGGAACTCAAGAGAAATCCCACTCCCCCAACTCAGTGAAAAGAAAAGCCTAGAATATACTAGAGGTGTTCCCAAAATTCATCCTTCTCATGTCTCTCAAACTGTGGCTCCTGAGTATAAACAAATTTGCTCCTTAGCTCCCACCTCCAGCTGTCCAAGTAGGAATCTGAAACAGAAATCAAATTTATCTTTTTCTCTCCGTGCCATCAATTCATTTTTTTTAATTTTATGTATTCCTTTTTTTGTTTTATTTTTATTTTTTAATTCTCATTTTGTACAAATGTTTTTTTATATTAATAAAATTTTGTTTAAGAGTAAACAAAATACCCCCCCAATGAATATAGACTTGCTTGGGCGATAAAGTGAAGGGGAGACAAAAAAAATTAAAATTAAAAAAAACATAATAGTAATAATTGTAGGTATGGCCAGGTGGCGCAATGGACGAAGCACCAGCCCTGGAGCCACAAGCACCCGAGCCCACATCCAGCCCCATAGACCCAACAATCACCCAGCTGTGTGACATGCAAGCCACCTGATCCCCACTGCCCTGCAAAAACCAAAAAGAAGAAAAAAAAAGACCCAAAATAAAATAAAATAGCAATCATAGTAGGAGTGGCTGGGTGGCAGATAGAGCATTGGCCCTTGAGCCAGGAGCACCCGGGTCCAAGGTCGGCCTCAGACACCCAAAGATCACCTTGCTATGTGGCCCCAGCCAGGCCACCCAGCCCCATTTGCCCTGCATCCTCCCCCAAATAATAATAAAATATGTACTTCAGTTTTTGTTCCAACACCAACAACTCTGTCATGGGTGGATCGCATTCTTTATGATAAGTCCATCACAAAAGTTACTTCCATATTTTTCCAACGTTGCCATTGCTGATCACAACTCCCTCCTTTCTTATTTCTCCACTACCATGTACTATATTTTCTCTCTCCTTTCACTCTGACTCTGCTGTAGGGTCGCTGAGTGACACAGCAGACAGATCCCTGGTCCTGGGGCCAAAAAGCCCTGAGCCCCCATACCACCCCTTAGGCCCAGAATCCACCTGGCTCTATGGTCCAGGACAGGCCATCCAATCCCAGCCCCTTGCAAGAAGTAAAAAAGAAAATGTGTTATATCTGGCCACTCTGCCCCCGTGGTCCATCCTCTCCTCCTTTATTCACATCCCCACCCCTTCCCCCTACTCCCCCTCCTTCTTACTCCAGATGCCTATACCCCATTGAGTATATATATGCTGTTTCCTCTCCTAGCCACCTCTGATGAGAGCAAAGGTTCTCTCATTCCCCCTTGCCTCCCCCCTTCCATATCATTGCAATAGCTCATTGTAATAAAGAAAAAAAACTTATTATATGAAATATCTTGGCCTATTCCCCCTCTCCTTTTTCTTTCTCCCATTACATTTCCCTTTTTTTCTATTGACTCCATTTTTACACCATATTTTATCTTAGAATTCAGCTTTCTCCTGTGCTTCAACTATAAAAGGTCCTTCTACCTGCTCTATTAATTGAGAAGGTTCATATGAGTATTATCAGTGTCATTTTTCTATGCAGGAATACATGCAGTTCTTAATCATTAAGTCCCTCATATTTTCCCCCTCTCCTCCAATCTCCATGCTTCACCTGAATCCTGTATCTGAAGATCAAACCTTCTGTCCAGCTCTGGCCATTCCAAAAGGAACATTTGAAATTCCCCTAGTTCATTGAAAGTCCATCTTTTTCCCTGGAAGAGGACATTCAGCCTTGCTGGGTAGTTCATTCTTGGCTGCATTCTAAGCTCTTTTGCCTTCCGGTATATTATATTCCAAGCCATAGGAGCTTCCAGTGTAGTTGCTGCTAAGTCCTGTGTGATCCTGACTGCAGCTCCATGATATTTGAACTGTGTCCTTCTGGCTGCTTGTAATATTTTCTCTTTGACTTGGGAGTTCTGGAACTTGCCTATAATATTCCTAGGGGTTGGTTTTTTGGGATCTCTTTCTCGGGCGGATCAGTGGATTCTCTCCATTTCTATTTTGCCCTCTGCTTCTAGAATATCAGGGCAATTTTCCTGTAGTAATTCTTTGAAAATGATGTCAAGGCTCTTTTTCTTGATCATGACTTTCAGGTATTCCGATAATTTTTAAATTATCTTTTTCTAAGTCTGTTTTCCATATCAGTTGTTTTTTCAATGAGATATTTCACATTCTCTTCTAATTTTTCATTTTTTTTGGTTTTGAAGTATTGATTCCTGATTTCTGGTAAACTCATCAATCTCCCTGAAATCTATTCTTTGTCTGAAGGATTTGTTCTCCCCAGAGAGTTTTCTTATCTCTTTTTTCCATCTGGCCAGTTTTGCTTTTTAAGGCATTCTTCTCCTCAATAACTTTTTGAATTTTTTTATCCATTTGACCTAAGCTGGTTTTTAGCATGCTATTTTCTTCAGCATTGTTTTGGATTTCCTTGACTAAGCTGCTGACTTCATTTTCATGTTTTTCCTGCATCTCTCTCATTTCTTTTCCCAGTTTTTCTTCCAACTCCCTCATTTGATTTTCAAAGCCTTTTTTGAGCTCTGTCATGGCCTGAGCCCAATTTCTGTTTTTCTTGGAGTCTTTAGATGCAGGAGCTTGTGCTTCCTCATCTTCAGACTGAGTATTTTGATCCTTCTTGGGCTCATTTGCAAAATATTTCTCAATAGTCTTCCTTTTGTTTCTCTGCTTACTCATTTTCCCAGCCTGGGCCTGGTTTTGGGGTGCTTCCTGAGCTTTTGGGACACTCCCACAAGGGTCTCATTGTGTGAGGCTCTGTCCTCCCTCCTGCTCTGTGAATGACCATAAGCGCCCCCCCTCTGCCATGGGGCTGAGGTGGGGGGGCTGCTGTTCTATGGGGGGGCCTAGACTGGGATCAGGATCTGAATGTGGTCAGAGCCCCAGAGTCCTGTTCCAGAGGCAGAAGACAGAGCTCTGCAGTCTCTCTTCACTTCCCTCCCTCAGCTCAATGGGTTCCTGCTTACTGGCTCCTCCTGCTTCTGTTTCTGTATCTGGGCTGCAGAAAGACCAAGCTGCTTGCTGTGTGCCCTAAGGGCTGGGCTCCATGTGCTCACTCTGGCAGAGGTCCCCTGCTGTTCCCCCACTTTGTACCCAGTGCTACCCGGGGTGCAGTTCAGGAGACTCCCCCACTGCTGTGAGCTGTAGCTCCCATCACCCTGGGGCTGCCTCCAGGAAGCTGAAGTTTTTTCGCTCTGGCGAGCCACCCCTCCTACCCGGGGGAGCAGAGCCTTTCTGCTCTTTTCCAGGTTACCTTGAGTAGGAGAACTGCCTCACTGGATCCCTTTGTGGGTTCTGTCTCTCGAAAGTTTAGTTAGAGTCCTTAGTTTCAAGTTTTATCAGAGAGCGCCTAAGACTCGATTCCTTCTTGTCACCATCTTGGCTCCGGAACCCCTGCCATCAATTCTGACAGACTACCTAATTTAAGTTGGTGATAAGACTATATGAGTAACTTTAAAATTTCTACTCTACCACCTTCCTGGTCTATATAGAACTGCTACTGCATAATCCTATAAATTAAAGTTGTTACATGATTTAAGATAAATCTCTCATAATTTCTTGATTTCTCAGTTGTGCATATATAAGTGTGTGTGTGTGTATGTGCATCATAGTTAATGAGATCTGAGAATAATATTCTTAAGTATGAGATAACTATTAAAAATGTAATTTATTATTTCTGCTGGAATACCTTACTGTCATATGTTATATTCAGTATATTCAAATGTGAATTCACATGTTCAATCTAAGGCAGAAAACCCTTCTTAACTTCTTTATTTCTAGCAGTACTATTCCAGTGATTTCAATAATAAAACCCTGGAATCATTTTTTAACTCTTTTTTTCCCACAATTATGTGTAAAAAATTTTTTGATTTTTTTTTTATTTTAAATCCCCTTTCTCCCCAACCTAAATGATTTGCTATGATTATAAATGTGAGGTCATGCAAAACATATTTCCATATTAACTGTGTTACAAAAGAAAACACAAACAAGAAAAAATAAAGAAAAATTTTAAAATATAATTAGATCTGCATTTGGAGTCCCCCAGTTGTTTCTCTGGAGGTAGATAGCATATTTCAATATGAGTTCATTGGAATTGTCCAGGATCATTGTATTGCTGAAAATAACCAAGTCATCCATAGTTGATCATTGGTATTTTTCCTAGTTCTGCTCATTTCACTTTCATTCAGTTCATATAAATCTTCCTAGGTTTTTCTGAAACCATCCTGTTTGTCATTTCTTAAAGTACAATAATATTCTGTCACAATCATATTCCAGAGACATTGTTCAACCATTCCCCAATTGATGGTCATCTCATCAATTTCCAAGTCTTTGCCACTACAAAAAGAGATGTTATAAATAATTTTGTACATGATCTCTTTGGGATATAGACCTAGTAGTGGTATGGCTGAATCAAAGGGCACACAGCTTTATTGTCCTTTGGGCATAGCTCCAAAAATGCTCACAACGCTACCAATAAGGCATTAGTGGTCCAGTTTTCCCACATCCCTTCCAACATCAATCATTAACTTTTTTGTCATATTGACCAATCTGACAGGAGTAAGGAGGTATCTCAGAGTTGTTTTAATTTAAATTTCTCTAATCAATAATGATTTAGATCATTTTCTCATATAACCATATATAACTTTATCTGAGAACTGCCTATTCATATCCTTTGAATATTTATCAACTGGGGAATAACTTGTATTCTTATAAATTTGACTCAGTTCTCTATATATTTTGGAAATGAGACCTTTATCAGAAACTTAGAGTCTTTTCAAGGAAAACAATTATCCATCAAGTTGATCTTGATGTTGTGTTTATATTCATTGAAGGCATCTGACAACACTGCTGAAAACATCATACTAAAAAGCATGGAAACCAGCACACAGACTTGCTTCCCTTCTTTTGTGATAGAAAGCATGAGAGTATCATCCATTATCCAGAACTTAGGCAATCCTGCCCTCATGAAATTTATGTATAATACTGTTATACAATATTCCATGTACCCAAATTTTGACATAAAATTCTATAAGCCCTCATAACTAAAAATATCAAACACCTTGGTCAGATTGACATACATTGTGTAGAGACCTCTTTTCTAATCTGTGTCTTTCTCCTGAAGTTATAGGGCAACAAACACCAGAGCAATTGTTTCTCAGCTCTTTCTGAAGCTACACTGATTCCCAGGTAGATGACCATCTGATATGTTATGTTGGTCTGTACCTAGTTTTTACCAAACTGCTGTTCAATTTCCCCAGCAATTTTAAAAGCTAAAATGTTTGAGCTTTATCAAACACTAGATTACTATACTTATTTACTTCTCTATATTGTATATATAATCTGTCCTTTTGATCCAGTTCTCTATTTCTTAATAGCATCAACTGTTTTGATGATTGCCACTTTGTAAGACAATTTGAGATCAGGTACTGCTAGGTCACCTTTCTTCACATTTTTTTTCACTGATTCTCTTGATATTCTTTACTTTTTGTTATTCCATATGAATTATATTATTTTTCTAACTCTTTAAATAATTTTTGGTAGTTTGATTGGTGTGACACTAAATAAGTAAATTAATTTAAGTAGAATTGTCACTTTTATTACATTGGCTTGGCCTACCATGAGAAATTCATGTTTCTCCAATTGTTTAGATATGATGTTATTTGTGTCAAAATTATATTATGAGTTTATCTGGGAAGGAAATTCTCAAGTATTTTATATTGTCTATGGTTATTTTAAATGGAATTTCACTTTATATGTCTTGCTTCTAGTCTTTGTTGATAATATATAAGAATGTTGATGATTTACATGGATTTATTTTATATCTTACACTTTGATAAGGTTTGTCCTTCATTCTAAAAGAAGACCAAGACATCAGGGACATAATGCCATGATAAGTTAAGTGAATTGGATTTGAATGAGGTGGTTGTTGTGCTAAGTTAATAGCCTCTTTCTCCTGTGGAGCCATCTGGATCCAGTGACCAGAAATATGGAACAGGATAACTGGAGATATCCTTAGATGTGAGGCAATTAGGGTTAAGTGACTCATCCAAGATCAAGTGACTAGTAAGGGTCAAATGACTGAGGCCAGATTTGAAATAGGATCCTCTAATACTTTTCACTTAACAAAAACACATACTGGGAGAGAAAACATGACTCCAGGGCTGGTGCTCTATCTACTATATCACCTAGTTGCAATTAATTAGCATATCAAGGTGTCAAGTAGTAGAGTCAGAGGGTCAGGGTAAAATAATCATGATATGTAGACTTTTTCAGTGAGGAAAAGAATTAGTCTCATTTTAACTCTTCCCTCATTATCACAACATTGGGAGATGGGGGGGTGGAGCCAAGATGGTGGTATGAAGGCAGGAATTCCTAGGTCTCTTCCAAAATATTCCCAAAACTGTAATATGACTCAAACCAAATTTTAGAGAGGCAGAACCCACCCAAAGACCCATGAATCAATTCTGCAGTCCAATCTAACTTGGAAGATCCATGAGTCAGAAGAGGCAGCAGCAAAGTTAAGGTAATGTCATGCCAGAGTGAATGAGTCCCAGTCTTCCAAGAACAGTCTTCTGGGTGCCTGGGTTTGGTTCAATGGAAGCCATGTCCACACCTCCAAACCCAGGAATAACCAAGCACAACTTGGAAGATAAGAAGGAAACCTCTGTCAGAGTGATTGCAGCAACTACCCAGCAAAACCCAGGCTAGCATGGCCCTCAGTGTAACTGAGGCCTTCAGCACAACCCTGGTCAGGAAATGGAGGCAGGCCTGCAGAGCTACCCAGTATGACGTTGCCCAGCAGCTGCTTCCAAAGTACTCAGACCATGGGAGGTAAGGGGTTAGGGGAGAGACTGCTGAGGTGTCTCTGCTATCCCTAGGACAGGACTCTGGTGCTCTGTCCAGACTCTGGTTGCATTCTGGAGCCCCCATTGCCACAGCAGAATAGGGTCCCTCTTCATAGTTCCAGGGCAGAAGGGAGTGCTTGTGGTCATCCACAGACCAGAGTACAGACCAGGAGGGCAGCCAGAGACTCTGATAAAACCTTGAAGGAAATGAGATCATTACAGGGGTGACCCAATAGCACTCAAAAGCTTGGAAAGCACCTCTAAACCCAGGCATAGACTGGGGAACTAAATAAACAGAAACAAAAAAGAACCTGACCATAGATAATTACTTTGGTTTCATGGAGGATAAAAACATACACTGAGATGATGACAGAGTTCAAGCTTCAGTATCTAAAGCCTCAAGTAAAGGAAGTAGAAGAAAAATTGGGAAGAGAAATGAGAGTGATGCAGGAAAATCATGAAATCTAAGTCAGCAGCTTGGTCAAGAAGATACAAAAAGTACCAAAAAATTAACATGTGAAAAGTCAGTTTAGATCAAATAGAAAAAGCAGTACAAAAGGTTAATAAAGAGAAGAAAGCTTTAAAAAAAAGCAAAATTAGTCATATGGTAAGGGAGATAAGAAAGTTCTCTGAAGAAAACAACTCCTTCAAATGTAGAATGGAGCTAAAGGAAATTGATGACTCAGTGAGAAATCAAGGAACAATAAAACAAAACCAAAAGAATGAAAAACTAGAAGAAAATATAAAATATCTCATTGGAAAAACAACTGACCTGGAGAGTCTATTTAAAAATTACTGGGCTACCTGAAAGTCATGACTGGGAAAAGAGCCTTGACTTCATTTTTAAGTAACTTCTAGGAAAATTGCTCTAGAAGCAGAGGGTAAAATAGAAATTGAGGGAATCCACTGATCCCTCCCTAAAGGGATCCCCAAAAATAACTCCTAGGAATATTATAGTCAAATTCCAGAACTCCCAAGTCAAAGAGAAAATATTACAAGCAGCCAGAAAGGAACAATTCAAATATCATTGAACTACCATCAGAATTCTAAAGGACTTAGCGGCATCTACATTGAGGGCTCATAGGACTTGGAATATGATATTCTATAAAGTAAAAGAACTTGGACCACAACTGAGAATCAACTACCCAGCAAAACTGAACATCCTCTTCCAGGGGAAAAGATGAACATTCACTGAATTAGGGGAATTTCAAACTTTCCTGTTGAAATGACCAGAGCTGGACAGAAAGTTTTATCTCCAAGTATAGGACTCCGGCAAAGCATAGAGAGGGTGAACAGGAAGGGCAAATTATGAGGGGTTTAATGATGTTCCCATTCCCATTCCTGCATGGGAATATGATACTAATAGCTCATATGAACCATCTCAATTAATAGAGCAGTCAGAAGGAGTATATATAGACAAGTCACAGGAGAGAGCTGAATATGAAGATATAATATAAAGGTGGAGTCAATTGGTGAAAAAGGAATGTCCTGGGAGAAAGGGAAAAGAGAGGTAGAATGGGCTAAGATATTTCACATAAAAGAGTCAAGAAATAGCTTTTACAATGCAGTGGAAGGGGGAAGACAAGGTGAAATGAGTGAACCTTCATTCTCATCAGAATTGGTTCAGAGAGGAAACAACATACACACTTAATAGGTTATAGAAATCTATCTCACTCTAGAAGAAAAAGGAGAGGAAGGGGATGGAAGAAAATGGTCAGGAGAAGGGGAAGGGGAAGGTGTAGATGATAGAGGAGAGGGAAGATCTTGGGAGAGGTAGAAGTAGTCAGATACCACACACTTTTTTTTGGTTTTTCGCAAGGTGATAGATTTGGGTTGTTGTTGGGTATTTGGGGCAAGATTTGGGTTTGGGTAGTGCTGGTTCCAGGGCTGGTACTCTGTCTGCTGAGCCATTTTAAGGAGGGATGAAATGAAAAGAGAAAGAAAATAGAATAAATGGAGTGGGGAGGAATGGATGGAGGGAAATACAATTAGCAATAGCAACTGTGGGAAAAATTGAAGTAATTTTTCTGAAGGACTTATGATAAAGAATGCAATCCATCCTAAAGACAGAACTCATGGTATCCGAACAGATTGAAATACAATTTTCTTTTTTCTTTTTCTCTCGCTTTATTTTTTTTGAAGGTTTTCTATTTTTGTGGGGGCGGGGGGATTATGTTTACTCTTACAATAAGGTTATTTTAGTAATGTGTAAATAAATAAAAGTTAAGAAAAAACAAAATAAGACAAAAGACATTGGGAGATAGGATCAGCACTAAAGAGAAGAGATTAGTCCTTAGCAAGTAAAATTAATACTAAATGGGCCTTCCTCTCCTACAGGTTGCCTGAGCTGATATAGTGGGTAGAACACCCAACTCTGAAGTCTGTGGCTGTTCAGAAGCATCTGTGATCAAATTCAGCCTCAGATACTTACTGGCTGTGTGATGTTGGATAAGTCACTGAACCCTAATGGCCTTGCATCCAGGGCCATCTCCAGTCATCCTGATTCATATCTGGTCACTGGACCTAGATGGCTCTGGAGGAGAAAGAAAGGCTGATGACTTAGTATAGCACCCCTCTCTCTTAAATCCAATTTTTGTTCATATCACGACATCACCTCTCTTATGTTATGATCTTCAAAAACGAAGGGCAAGCATCACATCACATATTTATGGTTAAGTTTATCATTTTGATTTCTCTTTCATAAAGTTATTAGAGGATTCTCTCAATTTCTGTTTTCCCCTCTGGTTCTAGATTATCAGGGAAGTTTTATAATTTCTTAAAAGATGATGTCTAGGTTGTTTTTGATCATGCTTTCAGGTGGTCTAATCAATTTTGATGTCATTTCTGCATGAAAAGAGTCTAAGGATACCCTCACTGCTCAATGTGCACCATGCACAACAGAAGCTCTTTTTTGGCCTAATCAATTTTAAATTATCTCTCCTCAATGTGTTTTTCATATTAGTTGTTTTTCCAATGACATATTTCACATATTCTTCTATTTTTTATTTTTTTTTACTTTGGTTTATGCTTCCTTGATGTCTCATTGAGTCACTAGCTTGCACTTGCCTTATTCTTATTTTTAAATGAATTATTTTCTTCAATAAGCTTTTGCACCTCTTTTCTCCATTTGGTCATTTTTTTAAAGTAGTTCACTTCAATGGGTTTTTGTGCCTCTGTTTGTTAAGGTATTATTTTCTTCAGTATTTTATTTATATATGTCTCTTACCAAGATGTTTATTCACTTTTTATAATTTTCTTACATTACTCTCATTTCTGTTCCCAGTTTTTATACTATAACTCTTATTTAATTTTTGGAAATCCCTTTTTAAGTCTTCAGAAATTCTTGTTGGACTTCTGTGCAGTTTACCTTTATTTTGCCTTTGAGGTTTTCATTGTAGTTGGTTTTAATAGAGTTGTCTTCTTCTAAATTTATTCTTGAATTTCCCTGTCATCATAACAACTTCATAGTCATGTTCTTTTTTGTTTTGTTTGCTCATTCTTCCCATTTTTTTCTTGACCTTAAACCTTAAGTTAAAGTTGTGTTCTGTTCCTTTTGTCAGGGTACACTGTCTGAAGCTTCAGGTTTTTCATTCTGCTGTCTTCAGGGGTAGTTTGGGGATGGGTAGAGGAGGAGGTGTCTATAGGCTCTTGCTTTTTCCAAGGTGGTATAATTTAAGCAGTGGTATGGTCACTTCTTTCCTGGCCTGTACTCTGGCTTTTACTCAAGAAGGGAAGGTATTACCCTGTAACCATAATCATTGATGACCACTTGGCCCTGATCATAGAACCAGGGCCCCTGTTTTCCAGCAGCCACAAGAGTTAATGCTGATTTCTGCCTTTAAACTGAAACCAAGTCCCTACTTTCTTGGGGCAACTACAAGCTTTCTTCTCCACCCTGGAACTAAGACCAGAGTCTTTCATTCCCTGTGGCTGTTCCTCTTCATTCTCAAGTTGCAACCCAGAACTGAGTCTAGACTCTGCAATGGGGTCCTAAATTATAGGGGCCCCTATAATTCTTTCTGACAAGTTGTCTTACTTCCTTACCATCAATGTGTAGAAGGCTCCTGAAGCTGCTGTTATTGCAGTCATTTCCAAGACCTGCTCATTGTGGTGTCCAGACATATCCTGCTGACCTTCTAAATTGTTTTGTGCTGGAAAATTGTTTCACTCCACCCTTTTTTTTGTTTAGTTCCAACACTAGAATTCTGACTATTTTAAAGCTGTAATAATCAAATAATTATCTTAATTCTTCCTTCATAAGTCATTCCACCTCCATCTCTTTTCATTTGCACTGCCTTTACATTAATTTAGTATGTATAATTTCATGTTGTTGAGTTTTGTAATATAGTCCTTACTGATATTATCTCGTTTCTCTTTTCCAAAATGTTAATATTTCTAAAATTCCACTTAATTATTCACTCACATGCTCTAAAGCCTTGAATAGTTCCTCTCAATCTTTGAAATAAAGAATAAACTCCCAAATCTGGCTTTCCATGCTTGCCCTAAATATTCAACTATCTTTCTAAATTTCTGACCAACTGCTCCTCCAAATAAAGCCAATCCACCATATACAAATATTTCTTGCAAATTCTTGGCACTTTGCTTCTTCCTTAGATCTTCTTTTCCTTTCTATTAATATCAGCCATCCCCTCTACTTTTCTAAATGTCATTTTTTCTTTGAGATTCAGCTCAAATCCAACTTTTTTCCATTAAATTAAATTATCCCTGGTTATGCTAGCAAATCTCACTCTCTCTCTCTCTCTCTCCCTCTCTCTCTCTCCTCTGAACTTCTACAAGAAGATATATTTATTAAATATTCACTACATGTGAATACTTGGTCCTGAGTCTGGAATAGATATGTATTAATCTTTTGGGACCTAACATGAAAGAATTGTCTAGACTTTTTGTTGTTTAGTAATTGCTCAGTTGTATCTGAAGCTTCCTGTTTCCTTTTAAAAGTTTTCTTGGCAAAGATATTGAAGTGATATGCCATTTTCTTCTCTAGGTCATTTTACAGATTAGGAAACTGAGGCAAATAGTGTCACACAGCTAGTAAATGTCTGAGACCCGACTTGAACTCAGGCCTTTCAGATTTCAGGCTCAATTCTTAATCTACTGTGCCACCTGTCCACTGCTGTCTAGATTTAATGTCTTAATTTCTTTTCTCACTAACTTCTATATCCTCTTCATCCAGACTCCTAACTTCATGCTTTCATAGATAACAGCTTTCCAAAGTTACTTGAGTTCTTTAATTGACAAATTTAGTGCCATGTTCTTAACACTTATCCTTCTTGATCTATTTGAAATAATTTGACACTTTTTATCACCTTCTCCTTCTGAAAACTCCTCTCAGCGATTATAACACTACTTTCTTAGTTCTTCTCATATCTGTACAAACACTCTTCAGTCTCCTTTGTAGATTCTTGAAACACATCATGCACACTAATGAAAGATGTTTTCCCAGGGCTCTGTTCTGGGTATTATTGTCTTTTTGTTCCATAGTAATATTGCTTTGTGATTTCATTAGCTCCCATGAGTCCACTTATCAGTTTTTTTTTCTTGCAGATGATTACATCTAGGTATTGAACCTCTATCTCTCCCTTGAACTACAGTTCTGCCTCATTAACTTCTTCTTTGACATCTTGAACTAGATAATTTGTAGCCATCTCAAAGTCAACGAGTCCAAAAAAGAACTTATTTCATTTTTACTCAAAATATTCCTCATTTTCCAACTTCCCTATTACTATAAGGAAAAACCACACCTCCTCCCAGTCACCCACATTTGTGACCTCTGTCAAACCTGATTCCTCACTCTCTTTCAAATTTCCAATCCATTTCTAAATCTAGCCTTTTTAGTCTTTGCTACAGCTCTTATCAAAAATTCCTTCTCTCCATTCAGACAACCGTATAATCTCAAGAATGAATCATCTATTTCCTGAATTATTGCAATAGTCTTCTAACTGGTTTCACTCTTCATTGTAGTTTATCTTTGTGCCTATTTGAGCTTTGGTATTCTATAAAAATATGGACACACAATTGAGGAAATGGAGGGCTATGGCATATCTGCATTTGAGCAAGGTTAATTATATTGAGAGGATATAATTTTTTTTGGCAAGGACATCTCAAATTATTGTTTTAATTGATAATAGATAAAATCTTAATGGATTTGCTTGGGAACATTACCTTAAAGTTGGTGTTCAGGCAATACATATTCACATTGTATATGTACAAATTTCTTCAAAATAGTATATTTGTATCAGAAGTTTTCTAATTTATAAAAGAAAAATGATACTTTACATTCATAGAGCTAGGCACATTCAAAGGTTGTTTCATTCTGAAGTAGCTTGCCCTTATTTGCTACATGGTTGTCAAATGTTGCTGTTATCTTTTTATTATAGGAAACACTGCCTTATAGATATGGACTACATAGGAACTGAAAGTTATGATATTAAATACCTTTTTTTCTGAAAAGTGAGATAGGATATAACCTGGTGTTTTAAAAAACAGCACTATTTTGAGAGTCAGGATACCTGGATTAACATTATTTTGTTTTCAAGTACTAATCACATACTGTATTCAGAACATTGGGCTAAGAATTGAGAGAGTGAGAATGTTTGGATAAAACACAACCTATGTTTTAGGATACATATATATCCTATCCCGACCTTGCCATTAACTGACTACGTCCTTAGGAAAGTCCTCTTACTATTATAGGATTTTGTTATTTTTATTTTTGTCTTGTTTTGTTATTAATCTGAAGTAGGTGAGTATTAATTTCCTTTCCAATGTTAATATTGTGTGATTCTATAGCAGAGTGACACACTAGGATAAAAACAATATCTGGATTAGTATCCTTAATCTGTCATTTATCATTTGTTTGATGAAGAGCATTGAACGTCTTTAGGCTTCAATTTCCCATCTGTAGATAGGGTTTTTGAACAAGGTGGCCTTAAGGTCCCTTGCAGTTCTCAATCTGGGATCAGTGAATTAATGCTGGGAATCAACCTAAGGAAATTTCTAATAGTTGCTATAATCTGCACCTCCAGAAAATATTCAGTTGATCGGTTATGATTGTTTCATACTTTCCCTTTGTAAAATTAAATTTTCAATTAATCTTTCCACAATTCAAGTCCCTGTGTTCTGATGTTCAGATTTATATGAGTCTTAATGTCACCTATTACCAAATGCATGAATTTTAGTTTCAAACCATTTATGTGGGGGAATGGGGCAAGGGAGGGGCACACATATACATATTGATAAAAAAATAACCAAATTAAAAAATTTCATGGATGTAAAACCTCAAGTTTTTTCAAATATCATCAGTAAAGTGTTTTAATAGTGTAATGATTTTTTGGTCCTTCCAAGATCTAAAATCTAAACATTTCAACAAATAACTGTACTTCCTTCTACTTATCTATATCTTGTTAATATCACTTTTCATTATTCATAAACACATATAACATAAACTTTCTGATATAGAGGCTTTGATGATTTTGCTTTATTATAGTGTCTCAATGTTATTCTGACAACTCCAATTATTTTTTAATACTTTGTGAAATGTATTAACCATCTTATAACCATCTTATAATTTGGAAGCTTCCTCCAATTAAGTCCATAAGATGCTGCTCATTTCATTTCTTTTTTTAAATGTTTACACTATGTAAATTGTATAAACTGTGTATGCATATATATTCTAAGTGCTGTAGCGATACCTATGTTTTATTTATCCAATTGAAGCATATCCTCCAGTAAAAAAAATTTAGTAATAGTGTGCTTACTATACAGCACAGTATCATTAGTTTATAGTAGATAAACATTGACCTAACAAAACAGCTTAAAAATTATTTTGAATGAACATATTGTAATAAAGAAATTCTAAGTTGTTTATTTTCAAATGATAACCTAGAAGAAGCAATGTGTTCTGCTAAATAGGCTTCTGCTAAAGATTATGTCACACATTTTTAAAAGTTAAAAATTTAAAAATTAAAAACTTTGTGTAAATTCTACTAACATTCTCTTATTAAATTTTCATTTTATAATGTCTTTTATTGTATAAAGTGTTTTTAAGGTACATATAACTTTATATCTTTGCACATTTCTCTTTGATACAAGCCCCTGTGTTCAAGACCTGAAAAAAAAATCACATAAATTCCTCTCCTTTCTAATTTTCTTGTTTTTTGCTATATTTCATAGTAAATTTTTATAGATCACACTAAATTGCAGGTGAATTCTCCATACTCATTGATAAGGAAATGAGTATAAA
This sequence comes from Macrotis lagotis, assembly GCF_037893015.1. NCBI lineage: Eukaryota > Metazoa > Chordata > Mammalia > Peramelemorphia > Peramelidae > Macrotis > Macrotis lagotis. Next base: position 54,674,946 of record NC_133662.1, read on the forward strand.
ATTAATATAATGAAGGGAAAATATAGAAGTGCCCTAGAAATTATAACCACAATTATGTAATTGGTGATTCTGTTTTAATCCATAGTCCAAAAAAACCCATTCCCTGTGTATATCTCAGCCTTTACTTCTTTTTTTTTATTTAATCATGTATGTGACAATTTTCATATATCTTTTATATTGAATGAACATCTGAGGTGATCGTAGTGAACACAGGGGAATAGTAACACATATATATGCATACATATACACACACACATACAAACATACACACAAGCATAATAGTTCCCTCATGAAATACTATCAATAACCTATGAGAATTGGGCTTGATGTGAATAAAAGTACATATAAATTTCACGCAAATTCATATATGGCTTTCCTTCTTCATAGAAGAAAATTCTCTAAGAACCAAAAGCCCTAGGTTCAAATCCCAGATCCTCCACTTTCTAATGTTGTGACCTTGAACAAGTCATTCTCTCAGAATTAGTTTCCTTTTCCATAAAATAAGAATACTAATATATTTCAACTTCACAAATTAGTTATGAGGTTTAAATGAGATTAAATATGTGAAAAAACTTTGAATAACTTTAAATTTGTTTAAAAATAAAGCATTACTAATGCAAAGTGCCTTTGTTTAGTTCCTTCTTCAATGGGACTACTTACATCATGTATTTTGCATGAAAGTTTTCATTCTATAGCATCTTTATTTATCTCTCTTTCTGTTTTTGGTAGTTGATGGACAATGGCAAGAGTGGAGTTCTTGGAGTCAGTGTTCAGTGACTTGTTCCAATGGCACTCAGCAGAGAAGCAGGCAATGTACTGCAGCTGCCCATGGTGGCTCTGAATGCAGAGGTCCCTGGGCAGAAAGCAGAGAGTGTTATAACCCAGACTGTACAGGTAAGATAAGAGCACCAGACACATATCCCACTACCATGTACAAGTGCCCTAGAATCCTCCATATACTACAGACCCAGAATCTATATCATGAAGAATATGTATTTTTTGAGAATATTACAAAAAGAGCCTTCTTGTAAATTAATCCATCTATCAACAAGCATGTCAGTAACTGTGATAAGTGCTGGGGATATAAAGATAGCAAAAAAATGGTCTCAGTTCTAAAAGAATTTAAATTCTAATGTGATAAACATATGTAGACAACTATGTATATACATATTACATATAGGTAGTAATCCCTAATAAAAGGTTTGGACCAATCATTGGGACTAAACTTTCTCAAGTTTTGTTTTAATGAAGATCAGTCTCTTGTTAGTCAGGTTATAAAAAGACTGATTATAAAATAATTAAAGAATGACAGAATTGATTAAGGTTCTAATTCTTTTGACTCATTTCCTATTATGAATAACATTTACTTATACCTTTAATTGTTCTGAGAAAGGTGACTAAGGATATATCAATATAAATGCTTTAGATATGACCCCAAAGGGCATTTTGTTTTAAAGTTTAATGACACTAATATATATATTTCAATTGTTCAGTGATTTATTATTTAATCAATGTAAACATTCCCTTAACTGACATAGACTACAAATCATGTATGCCTCAAGTGAATAAACTTCATGAGTCACTTGCTTAGCAAGTCTGGTAATTACACTTTCCAAATCTACCTAGGCTGATTGTTACGTGAAAGTCTTACCTACTGTCACTATACCTACTTCTAAGTCTTTCAGCTTCCTAAGAACTACTAGAGCTTGTGTTATCTTGACATTGCCTTCAAGAACCCAACCAACACCATGTCTTCAGCATGATGAGACCTCAGAGGAAGACTTCATGGAACAGAATTATTTATAGTATTACTACAATGTGAAAATATTCCATTATAGAGTTAAACTTCTTTATATAGTGTTCAATGAACTTGCTACTGTTTCTTCTATTATCTGCCCCAGCAAATGGCCAGTGGAATCAATGGGGTCACTGGAGTGGATGTTCCAAATCATGCGATGGTGGATGGGAAAGAAGAATAAGGATCTGTCAAGGTGCAGCAGTAACAGGACAACAATGTGAAGGAACAGGTGAAGAAGTCAGAAGATGCAGTGAACAAAGATGCCCTGGTGAGGATTTTCTTTGATTATATGTTATAGAAATTGGAGGGATAAGGGTACAGATTGGAATGTATTGGAAGAGGTAAAAATCAGAGAAATAAAATCCTAAAAGCTAATCAATCTTTTTATCTATCTTTATAAATCTCTTTGATGTTATACTTACTTGTATCAATTAGCAATAGAAAGTAATTCTTAAACAAGAATAGACATAGCTATGAGATTTTCATTTACTTACTTTTATTTATTTATTTATTTTGCAAGGCAATGGGGTTAAGTGGCTTGCTCAAGGCCACACAGCTAGGTAATTATTAAGTGTCTGAGGCCGGTTTTGAACTCAGTTCCTCCTGACTTCAGGGCTGGTGCTCTATCCACTATGCCACCTAGCCACCCCTACTTACTTTTAGTATTGGTTGGTATGTCATAAAATAACTCTATATTTTGCTTAGTCTTATGTAACTGCATATAAAATGTAGTAAAAAAGGATAGTACTCAAACTGCACTATTCATAATGGTCAAATTCTTTCTCAGGTAATTACCCATCTGTTATGTTACTTCATCTGTAAAATGCAGATAATAAAAGCACCTATCTCACAGTGTTGTTGTAAGGATAATTAAAATTTACAAAGTGTTTGCAAACTCAAAATGCCAGATATTATTAACATTATTACTTGAAGTTATATCAGTAGTATGATCTAATTTGAATCTATTTTATGAAAATTAATTTTTTATTCAAGTAAAACAAATTTCAGTCTGACAGAGTAAAACCTAAAAGTCACAGAGATAAAGAAATATATTTCTTTCTAAAAAATAGGTAGGAGATTTTTAGTGTAGAATGTTGTATATGTTATCAACGACAGCCTTTGTATTAGATGTTTTTTCTTGACTGTTCTTCAAGACTTGGTTTAATCTCAACTGGTGAAATGGGTATGATAAAAAAATAAAAGGTCTGAATTAAAAATATTAATTCTATAAAAATATAAAAGATAATATGGTAAAATAGAGGAATATATTTCAAATAAGAATTCTTAGCTTATAATTCCAATTATCAAAGTTATTATTATCTGTATGATGGCCAAGTCAAATTTCCCCATAACTCTATTCAGCCTCAGATTACTTTTGTACAATAGAGATAAAGCTTCTGCTATTTAAATCCTAGTGTAAGATTATATGAGAAAATATGGAAAGGGAAAGAAGGAAACAAGTATCTGTTAACTGCCTACAATGGACTAGGCATTTTACAAATATCTCATTTTGTCTTCATGCCAATCTTAGGAGATATATGTTATTGCAATTGAGGAAACAAGAATATAGAGGTTAAATGATTGACTTATCTGTAGTCACACAGCTCTTAAGTGTCTAAGACCAAATTTGGATTTAGAGCTTTTAAATCCAGATTCAGTTCTCTACGCCACCTAACTGCTTTATAAAATACAAAGCACTATATACATGATAGCTATTATAAATGGTAGAAGAGGAAATAGTGTAGTAGTAAATATCCTGCTTTTGGAATCACTCAAAGTCGAATATGAATCCAACTTACAAAACCTGCTCAAGTCATATAATGAGGAAATCACTTCAGATGTATGAATATCAATTTCTTTGTTACATCTCAGGCTCAAATGACTCATTATAAATATAAAGACCAAGAACCTATCTCACAAGATTATTGTCAGGAACAAATAAGAAATTTTTAGAAGAACTCAATTTCCATTTCCTTTATTAAAAAGAACTGGAAGGAGTGCCATCATTATAAAATCATAAATTTAGGTCTTATTTTCCATGAGAAATACTTATAAGCTTATAATAAAATGGAGAATCACAAAGTGATACCTAGATCTTTATTCTAAAGAAGAGGTTAAAGAATTCTTTGGAAAGAAACCATTTCTGCCCAATAATGAAATTTCTTAAATTGACCATGAAAGAACCAGTCATGTAGTAGGAACATACCTATATAAATGAAGAGGACAAAGAAATAAGCAAGATGGCTTTTAAGAAGTACATAATTTCATGCTTTGATATAATTACAGCAGCCAAAAATTCTATGATCATTCTGAAGCTTCTAGCATAAAATATGAGTCTAAGTATGATCAAATTGGGGGGGGGGAAACATTCTAACTAGAGAGATCTGTTTTCTGATCTACACTTGACACTGCTGTTTCTAGTGAGTCAGTTCAACTTGCTAGACATCACTACCTATCTCTATAAAATAAAATGGTAGTACTAGATTCTGTCTTTAGGATTGCTTTCAGTTCTCATATTCTAATCTTATAATTCCAAGAATATTGACTTGTGGTTATAATCCAATGTATTTACATTTTGGAAATTTTTTTAGAAACTTCAGTTCTAAAATCATAAGAATTGATAACAATACTCTCTGATGTATAAAAAGTTCAAGAGCTGTAATTTCTGAGTAATTAACCATTTTATTAATTATGCTAGTGGCTAATTAATAAAAGCATGATTATTTGGCTGACCCTCCTAAATCAAATGTTCCTCACAAAACCCACTCTCTGCTTAAAAACTCTTGGAAGAGTGTGTGTTCCTGAGGGTAGAAATCTACTCTGATTGGTTAACAAGTAATGAAATTATAATGAAATTTATTATATTTATATATTATATATTATATATTTCATTATAATGAAATTATAATGAAATTATAACAAGTAATGAATATTATAATGAGAGGAAAATTTATTTTAATGAGGGTCTTGGGGATGTGACTTTAATTGACATGATCTAAGAGGTGTATTTAGATCCACATCACCCTGTCTAGGGTGATCTAAACAAAATCCACTTCTACCCAGACCTGTCTGACAAAAACCACAATGAAGCACAATTCCCCAAATTTATCTCAACTAGCATTTCTTTACCTTTTCATTAAATCTTTGCTTTCCTGGTTTCTATCTAAGATTTCATTTTATTATCAGTTCTGCACTTCAAAGGCCACCTGAATAATCTTATAGGAGTTATCTGAAGGAGGAAATAGAAAAGAAGAAAATTCTTTGTCCTAGTTCAATAATTGACTATTAATATGAGAGAAATAAAAAGTTTCTTTCACCTGGTAACTTTTAATCTCAAAGAATATTGCATTCTACTAGAGACTCTAGTCAAGTACAACATGTATAGAGTCGGTACTGAATAGTTTTCTGCTTTTATAGGTTTTCTAAAGTATATCAACCTGCTTCCAGATAGACAATATTTAAAAGATGAACTGTTAGCTTCTTGGGGTAAAAGGTGTTTGATCTTTGTGTTTATATCCCAGTACTTAGCAAAGTGCCCCACACATAGTTGAACTTTATAACTGGTTGGTTTAAAAAGTCAAAAATGCTATTTTTGTGGAGGCATTAGAAAAGAAGTAGTGTATTTGTTCAAAATAGCAACAAATTCTTAGGAAGAATTGAGGTTAACATAGCTTTTCCTAGGTGATATCAAATCTTTTTGTGAAAAATACTCTTCTTGCAATGTTTTGTTAAGTATACATGAATAGAAAAGCAACACAGAATGTTGTTCCCTGAATGAAAAAATCAAATATATTTATTTTATTTTCTGAGAATTTTCATTAGAACTATAGATATACTTAAAAGTGAATCTTTTGATATTTGAAACCATCTAAGCCAATCTCTCACCATTTAGAGGCTTCTTTAGATTGTCCTTTGAAACCTCATTTTGTAGCCACAGTAGTAAAAGTAGTACTGCTGAAAACAGACTTTCAAAGATTGCCACCTGCTGTTAGCAAAAAAAATTAACAAATTTATTTACTGGGAAAATGCTTTCAAGGCATTATTGCTCAAGAGATGTGTTTAATAGCTTATATCATTTAAGGCAACTAGTACTAATAAGAAGTCTTGGGGAAAAAACCATTCATTTATTTCTTTGGGGTGTTAACTTTGACATTTTCTTTTGACTAATTTCTAAATCAAGTTATGGAAAAACAACCACAAATCCCTTTCAAGGATGTAAATTATTTGTTTTCACAATTAAACTGAATTATATATTTCTGTAAGTAATATGTAAAAATGATTCAGTTTCCAAGAATCTAGAAATTTGTATGCCCTGAGTAATTTCTTTTAAAAATATACCAAATGGGGTGGCAAGGTGGCACAGTGGATAGAGCACTGGCCCTGGAGTCAGGAGTACCTGAGTTCAAATGTGGCCTCAGACACTTAATAATTACCTAGCTGTGTGGCCTTGGGAAGGTCACAACCCCATTGCCTTGCAAAAACCTAAATATATATCAAATGTGTTCATTTCTAAAGACAGGAATCAGAGATGGGGATCAAAAGAAATTCATAACAAATGTACATTTGAGGAATATGAAAGGTATTGGTGTCAAATTAAGGACAGTGTTTTTTTTTTTGTTTGTTTTACTTCCTTTGTGTGGCAATGAAAATAGAGTAGGAAATATGGGATATGGCAGTGGAATATATATATATATATATATATATATATATATATATATATATATATATATATCCTGTTTTGAATTTTCAGTGATAATGATAATCAAGTTTCTTCTCAATACTGAAATCTTTTAAAGAATAAATTATTTCCAAGACAAGTTTGATTTGAATACTTAACTACAATAATTGTGCATTTATCTTTGCATGGTTGTAATAACTTTTATAGTGCTGAGTATATCATTTCAAAACATATTATTTATTCCAAAATTAGTTTCAAACGATATAAATGAAGAAAAATTACAAAACTCCACAAATGAGTTTATGAGGTTTTTTCTGCTTTTTAAACCACTAAAAAATTTTTTAAAGGAACATATCTTCTTGTTTTATTTTTAGTACTATCTTATGTTCCTGAGTAATTTTTCCCAATAAAAGCTACTAGAAATTTCATTATTGTATTTGTATATGCCTTTGTCTGAGACAAAACAAATCACTTAATGGAGTATTCCATTTTCAAAAATAAAGAATCATAATATACATATAGCTTTGACTTGATTATTAATCAAATTAATGATAAAATATCTTTTGATTTCCTTTTCCCCAGATGTATATTTGCTATGAACTGCTACCTCCTGCTTTTTCATCCATAACTATGATTCCTGTTTATAGAAACCTTTTTTGTATATATTCAATAGAAATTTCTCAAACACACATACTTCAGATTCTTGGGAATTAGATATCTTTTATATATTATTTACAGAAATAGATCATTCAGTTTAATTGTGAGAATAGGTTATTTACAAGTCTGAAAGTGATTTGTGGTTGTTTTTCCATTACTTGATTTGGAAATCAGAGAAAACACCTCAAAGAAACAAATGAATAGTTTGATAAAGCTGTATTTTTTAAAATGAAATATTTTGGACTCTTTTCTCCTCTTTTCCTCTTCTACCAAAGTTATCTCAGCATAGTGTAACAGAAAGAAAGCTGGATTTAGAAGTCAAAAAATTCCTGGTTCAAAAGTAGACTCGTAACCTTCAAATTTCCTTCTAGCTTTAGATTTATGGTTCTCTAATCTATTCCCATGGAAGAAATTATTAATTTTTTATAGTTATTCTTGTGTGTATGTGTATATTCAAGTGCCTATTAAGCTCCTCCTATGTATTCATACTCCTTATTTTTGGTCCTGAAAATACATTATCTTATAAATCCCACATTTCTCTCTTCCAAATATTTTGATGAGCAATATCCCATTCCAGAAATACATTTTCGACTCCTCATCTCTGCCTTAGTCTCCTTGCTTCTTTCAAGACCCACTTATGTGTCCATCCTTTTCAATCTTAGATGCTTTCACATTCTTCAAAATATCCTATATCCACATCTATGTATATGTTGTATTCTCCAATGTATACTTCCTGTAGTCTTGAACTGTGATATTTTTGTATTTACATGCCTAGAGACTAGCTTAATGATGGCATATAGTGAGCATTTAATGTCTCTAGTGAACTGAATTAAATTAGTATAAAATACATAAACAAAAAAGTGAAAGAGAATCTTCTGTCTCATCTCCCAGTCAATTTCATTGTTAAGGGCTACAGGAATTTTTAACAAAAAGTTTAGACAGACTTTTTAAAAAATTTCTACTTAATTTTTCAAATTTCTGTAGTTGGTTCACAGGTAGTTATATATCTGATTCTTAATGAATGAGAAAAGAGATATTATGATTTTTTTTAAAGGAAATATAAAACTGAAATACAGGGTAATGCCTTATTTTGTATGCATATGAGAAAGAAAGAGACAGAGATACTGACAGAGAGAGGGGGGAGAGAGAGAGAGAGAGAGAGAGAGAGAGAGAGAGAGAGAGAGAGAGAGAGAGAGAGAGAGAGAGAGAGAGAGAGAGATTATAAACACCCTTGGGGACAGGATAGTGCCTTATTCATATATGTTTCTACACCAAGATCTATAATATACTTAGAATCTAAAGACTATTTAATGAATGAAACATTAAATCTAATTTCCCCAGTTTAAAATGAAGAAAGTGAGACAAAGAGATAAGTGACCCAATGAATTAGAGCACTAAACCAGGAGTTGGAAAGACTCATCTTCCTGAGTTCAAAACTGACCTCAGACACATACTAGCTTATATGACTTTGGGCAAATCTCTCACCTTTAAAACAATCTGGAGAAGGAAATGAGAAACTACTCCAGTATCTTTGCAAAGAAAATCCTAGGGGGCAGCTAGGTGGCTCAGTGAAGAGAGCACGGGCCCTGGAGTCAGAAGTACCTGAGTTCAAATGTGGCCTCAGACATTTAATTATTTAGTTGTGTGGCCTTGGGCAAGCCACTTAACCCCATTGCTTTGCAAAAAAAAAAAAAAAATCCTAAATGGGGTTGCAAATAGCCAGACACAACTGAACAACAACCATGGTCCCTCAAAAGTAGTTGCTGGAGTTCAGTTGGTAACCCATGTGTCTTCTAACACAAATTTTCATGCTCTATTTACTACCCTTTACGTCTCTGGTCTTTCTTCAAAGGGTCTCTGATCATTCATGTGTGAAAATAGAGAAGTCAGTTATAAACACAGAAAGAATTCTGTGGTAAGAGCAGTTAGTGTGCAGATATAGTATTAATTAAATTCATTTTAAATTGTCTGCTTGCTTTTGCCAAGTCACCTCACATACACATTGAAATGTGGAATAATAAATCATAACTCCAGGACACCCCACAAGAGAGACCCCATCTGTTGGATTAATAAATATCTGATTTCATGTCCAAGTCTTCGTAAGAAAAAAATGTAGACATCCCTGTTCACTCTTTCTAATTAAATCAACCTAAAATTTGGTCATCAGTGAGGAAGAATCACAGACAGTTCAACAGGCTTCAATTTGTGCACCCATTTTTTCTGACTTTTGCTCATTCTTTGTACCTGTTGCCATGGGCATAATTATTAATATGAATTGTTCTCCCAGACTGCTCACTAGCTGAAGCTTTGAGAGAACTCTCAGATAGCTTCAGCCCCTTGGCCTAAGCTATATTGAAGGGTAACTTATTAGTAATAGGATAAAATTATCTTTACCACATGTAATTTGACATTATTGGATGCCATGCTGCTCAGACTCAAATCAGACCAGGTGGCTTTTCTCCATTGTTTAATCTTTGTTATTTTTCTGTCTTTTATAGCTTATTATATTAACAACAAATAATAAAAATGACATTAGTTTAGGTTAGCATTTTAAAATTATAGGGGATTTTTGAGTATTTGATAGATTGTTATGTGGAACAGAGATTAGAATTATTTTCCTAAACCCTACAGAGCAGAAAATTAAAAATAAAAAGGTGAAAACAACAAGAGGGCAAATTTAGTTGGCACAGTGGATAGAGCACTGGCCCTGGAGTCAGGAGGACTTGAGTTCAAATGCGACCTCAGACACTTTATAATTACTTAGCTGTGAGACCTTGGGCAAGTCACTTAACCAGCATTGCCTTATGTGAATTTAAAAAATATAGCTGGATTTTACTTTAGTTCTTCTTGACTTCAGACCCAGTGCTTTCTTTAGTCACCTGTATCTTTTTATAAAGATTTCATAGAAATGAAAATGTAAGCATATGTTCTTGTAGTCACTGAAGAGCAGAATCTAGAAAGTAGAGAGTTAACTCCACATCAGTTTTCATTGATAATAAGATTGTCAAAAGATGTGTTTCAGTTCTTCCAGAAACATATGAACTCATTCACTATGATAAGTATTTTGCAAAATTGAAAGTGCTATGTAAGCATTAGCTATTATTTTTCAGTCAAGTATCACTTAAAGTGACTGAAACATGGCTGGACTCCTTTTTTCCCCCCCGAACTATATCCAAGACACCAGCCATTCCCAAATGTAGAAGCAGAGGGCTTTGTCCATCTCTCTCTCTCTCTCTCTCTCTCTCTCTCTCTCTCTCTCTCCTTGTGTGTGTGTGTCTTTCTTTTAAAAATATTTTTAAGATTAATTTTAAGTTTTTCAGTTCCAAATGCTCTTCTTCCTTTCAGTCCCTCTCCCACTCATTGAGAAGGGGAACAATAAGATACCCGTTGTATATGTTAAATCTAAATTATTTTTGCTATTCTATGCTTATTTCAAGTAAATATTTATTCTAAGTTCTTGAAGTCTCCAAATGTTAATTGCATTTCAATCTAACAAATTCAGAAGGTACACATTTAAATACATAATATATTGAAAGTTTATAGAGAAGATGGATAAAATTATTTCTATTGTAGTGTGTGGGGGGGTTTAACCTACCATTAACAAATCTATGAAAATGTAAAATAACTTTACCTCACATTTATTTTAATGGTAAATCAAATCATTTTACTCATTATAAAACAATATTTTATATTTTAAAATTTTATATCTGTAATTCATTTAAACAAAACAAGAGTGTAAAAATCACTGTGTCTTAAAGATTTTTTCATGGTTGCTATTTCTGTGCACAATCTAAAAAAAATGTTGTCAATTAATCAGGATTCCTTTTATTGAATAATCCATCAAAACTGTAGAAACATTGTCATCATTTTCATTTGGCTATGTATGATTTTGCTTGGCTTGTGTCTATCAATCCATTTTTCATAGCCAGAAGAAAAAATTATTCATAACTAAAGTAGCAACGTATTCTTTTGTGGTTGCAAATATATTGGTGCGTACCAGCAAATATTTCATAACAAAATGAAATTCAGGCAGCAGAATTTTTTAAAATAGATATCTCTCACAAATCAGTAGAATTAAGGGGGAAAAAGAAGATGAATAATTTCTAGAGTTACAGTGGGTTGTATATGGGGGTTATTTATTGCCACTTAAGAAAAGAATAATTACTTTGCCTCAGTATTTAGCTTCCTCTTTTTTTAAATCACAGCACCTTATGAGATATGCCCTGAGGATAATCTAATGTTGATGGTGTGGAAAAGGACTCCAGCAGGAGATATGGCATTCAACCGATGTCCTCTGAATGCCACAGGTACAGTAGGAAAAAAATCAATTCAAATCAATATTAATCATGAACATAAGAAAACTCTTCTTCCTGTTTATACCATCCTCCTTTTCCCTTTCTTCCTTACCTGTAAGATTCTCCGATAGCTAACCAGAAGAAGCAAATAGCATACTTAATAGGCTTCATAAATTGCTTTATTTTAAATTAAAGCTGATGAGATGACCCAGACAATTTTGCTAAAGGCATTAGTTCTTTCAAAGTAAGGAATGTATGTTAGGAAAAGCAAAAGATTGCATTTATTTTGATGCTTTCCAGCATCCCTGTTAAAATGATTTTTCTCTGTTCTTTGTGACTTGCAGGCACCACTAGCAGACGCTGCTCTCTCAGTCTTCATGGAGTGGCCTTCTGGGAACAGCCAAGCTTTGCAAGATGCATATCAAATGAATACAGACACTTGCAGCATTCAGTAGGTGCAAAGCCAGCTTTAGTACTTGCTCTGTTTATTCTTTGTTAATGATCAATGTGTGAGAATTTAACCTTCTGCTGTGGAATCAAGTCAGAAAATGTCTGATGAAAAATATCTTTGAGGAAAAAAAAAACTGTGACAGAATATTTGGGTTTTTTAAAAAAATAAATCCTTGCTAAATTGCTTTGTTCCCAAGATTTTCCTTGTTGTTGCTTATTCTGCTATTTAAATGAAAGAACTCCTTAACTAATTTAATGTAAAGGATTTTTAAAAATTTGATTCAAGTGCAGAGAAGAGAAAAGACACATATTTTGACCCAGAAAATATTTTCTTTAGAAGAAAATAAAATGCTATTCTTCCATCCACCCTGCATAATTTTATTACACTTAAATTCTTTAAGTTCACTAGCACTGAAATGATGATAAAGGTACAGCTTTTAGATATCAAATTTCTCATTGCAATTTAAGACTGAGACATGTGCAAATGACTAACCTGCAGTGTTACTGCACCAGATTACTAAGAAAATTAATTACTCATGAAAGATTACGTAGGCCAAATGTTCCAAAGATAGCCACTCTTTTCCCACACACCATTGAATTATTCATAGTGTGATGCATGAATATTTTGAGGACAATTAAATTATGCTTGACATTTTACAAGCACAAGTCAGTATCATTACCTGGGATTGTTGTACATCAGTAAGAGCTTCCTTCTACTAAGCATTATGGGAAGTAAGGCAGAATTAGAAAGTGGTCCAACCTCTATTTTGAGCATTGACAACAAGGCATTTTAGTTAAGGAGGTTAAAATTGATTACACTTAATTTGTATTTTTTTTTACTTTCCTATTTTCATATGCATACATTTGTAAAACATGGCTCAAGACCAAATCTTGACTAATGTGTGTTTATATTTTTCTTCTGAAAGCTAGTTATTTAAGCAAATGTTTGAGTTGTATTTAAGACGTGTTGGTTGAACTTGACTTTATGGAATGAAATTTATTATTAAGTAAAATTTAGATATCAATTGCAATTAATATATATGAGGAGACAGCTTTCAGAATTACAGTATAAGGTTGATGACGTATTAATTCACTAGTGTCTTCCATGATGGAAATCTTCAAATGGTTCATCTACTTCCATTACTTTAAATAAGACCATTCTAGGAAAGATTCTTCAATCTTTTTCGCCACACTTTTACTTCTCACTGAAGTTCCATTCTTAATTTTTCTATTTTTGGCTGAATATCTCCACTTAATAACTAATAGCTGAAATTCAATATGTATATACCTGAATTTCTCAACTTGAACCTTAATACTTCTACCTTAATTTCTCTACAGTGAAACCTATGCTAGTAGCTTAGTGCAATATATGATTCTCTTACCCCTTATCCTACATATTCAATCAACTATCAAGTCTCTCAACACTAGCTCTACCACATTCATCAAATGTTTTCTACTCCTGCTGAAATTACCCAAATTTATGTCCTTATCATTTTTCTTCTAAATCATTATAATAGGATGTTGTCAAGACTATTACCATGCAGAGGCACCATCAAGTCAGAGACAAAAATGCAATGTAGAGACCCTTCAAAAAGACTGCTAATACTCCATTTTTACCTTCCAATTTAATATACACATGTACAACATTTTTGTTTTGTTTCCTTCTATTTATCTAAATTACTACAGTAGTTCTTTCACTGGTCTTCCTCAGTCTCACTCATCTATGTAAAACATACTTCACCTCACTACGGTGGTAATATTATTCCTACTTGAAAACCTTCAGTGGACTACTATTGGCTATGGTACAAAATTTAAATTGCTTATTGTAGTATTCAAGACCTTCCACAATTTAGCATCAAATTTTGTCCACTCTTCTCCAGTTCTAGCTTCTTTTCTTACAGCTAAGTGATGATAGAGCACTGGACTTGAATTAGAAAGTCCTTCGATATTCATAAGCTTTGTGACCCTGGGTAATACATTAAACCTTTTTCAGTCAGACTGTTTTCTCATTGTAATTGAGGGCAATAACAGCATTAACCTTTGAGAGTGGTTTGAGGATAAAACAAGTTATTAGCAAAGCACTTATTTGGGGCAGCAAGATGGTACAATATCTGGTGTAGAGTCTTGATATTCAACTTCCTGAGTTCAAATCTGGCCTTAGGCACTTATTAGCTAGGTGACCCTAGAAATATAACCCTATTTGCCTCAGTACCATATCTGTAAAATAACAAAAGAAGGAAATGGTAAACTACTCTAGTAGTTTTATGAAGAAAAATCAAACAGGGTCATCTAAGAGTCAAAAATGACTGAATGACAGCAAATATACATTAAACCATTATATAATATTAGGCATCATTATAGTAGTCATTTATGTTGTCTTAGTTTTACTCGAATTAGACAATGAAATATATGCATTTGCTTATTTCATATCCATGCCTGGAAGGGACTCCCTATAGTCTTGCTTAATTATCGCAGTACTTTAGGATCCAGTTCAGATGACTTTTACAAAGTCTTTGCTGTGCTACTTATTCCTTCTATTAAAAGTGACTGCTAACTCCTCAAATTTCTTATAACACTTTGTCCACATCAATTCTTGTACTTTTGTATTACCTTTTTCAGATATTATAGTTATTGTATACTTGTATTTGCCCCCTTTGTACTATAAACCTTTTGACAACTAAAACTTCTGATTTAGTTGAATAGATGTTAGGATCACAGGAATTAGAACAGAAAGGGACCTAGAGATTATCTAGGTCAGCTGTCTCATTTTAGAGTTAAAGAAACTGACTTCCATAGAGCAGGGATTATGGATCAAAGCTAGTCTCACACTCAGATGTTCTAATTCCAAATCTCCTACTCTTTTTTGCATACCATGCTGCCACCTATACTGCAATGATTTGTCTTAATTTCATCTTTGCTATGACATATCCACAGTCAACAGTCAATTATCCTTATTATCAAGAGAACAGTGTTATATAAAACAGATGTTATTTTACATATCGTTATAAATATACAATAGATACATAAATAAAATTTTATATGTTTATATATGTATAGTCATAAGAAGACACATGACATGATTGATACAGAGTAGACCTCAGAGTTAGGAAGACTTGGAGTCATATCCCACCTTTGAGAGACGTTTTGGAAAAGTAGCTTAACTTCTCAGAGTTATCTATAACTATAAATTACAGAGATGCCAAATTACAGAGTTATATTGATTTTTCTCATATGTATGAAAGTTCTACAAAAAAAATTTTACAACTCTGTATTATAGTATAACCTAGACAATTGGCATTCTTTATCCTCTGTTTTCTTACTTGAATAGTTAATCCAAAATTTTTTAATTATTATAGAATCATTTAGGAAGCACTAAAATATTCCAAAGATTGATACTGTCAATATCATCATCCCTAAAAGTACTATTTGATCTTCCTACCTATGGGGAATTCATCTTGGACTTTTGCAGGATCTCAGCATAATACAATGGGAAGGGGAGGGAACACTATATTTGATGTTCTAAGTCTGTGCTCCTCAAGCAAAATAGTGAATTCTGTTATTTCTCCATTTTATAACTTGCTTAATATTAATTATCAGGAATGTCAAATGTTTACCTCTGATGCATAATCCAAGAAATCTGGTATAATTTCAATATATAAATAAGAAAAAAACCTTTTTTTTGGAGAAGACCTTTAAAGGGGAAATTATGTTCTAACAAATTATAGATTTTTTTTTTTATAATCAGAAAACAATAAGAACAGTGGAATTTCTTACATCTTTAAATCAGTTGTGTGGTCATAAAGACATTGACAGATGAGAAATGTCACTTGTAAAAATATGTGTCCACTTTTAGCACTATTTTCAAGTATGTCACCAATGTATTTGTAGATATTCTACAGTACCTGCTATTCTATACTAAATCAATATTTCCTGGTCACTTTTTTTTAAATAATGTCCATGATTCTTTTTTCTGTAACATTCTTTTCTTCCCTTCATTCAGTATCAATACTTCCAAACCATTACATTTGTGTTGTATCCAACATGATCCTGATTTAATTCTGGCATTTTCTTTTCCACATTTTATTTGTTCTCCTTCCAGATTCATCATGACATGAGTATTACAATGTTTATTTGAGATTCTCACTAAGTTTTCTTCAAAGTGGTTTTTACCTTCTTCTCTGTCTATCTTATGGGGTGATTTTAATCACAATCTTCCAGCATATTTCTTTATAAAATTTTACAATTGATATTCAGTTCAAAACTCTCATTGCCTTTTATTACCACTTAGCAAATTCAGTGGTATGCAAATTAACTGAGACAAAGTAAAATAATTAAATGTATTGACAAACAGTAAACCTTATAATCATTGTACATTTTTTTAAAATTTTAATATACAATATGTCATCCTTTTGTTGAAATCACTTTTACACAGTTTGGCATTTACTTACAAGATTTTTATGATCTCTAATTTTTCACTAGGAAACCATATTTATATCACAATGGACATTAAACACTCCAGTTTTCAAAATTTGGCCTTAATTGTGACCCATGATTTTAGAATGCCTTTTAAATCAAAGGAATTCTCAAACCATTGAAGCTTGTTTATTTCTATAACTTAATTCCATTTTTAAACCTGTGATAACGTGTAGCATGGTAGGAAGATAGTGATGCAGTATTCTATCCCCATTGTGAAATAACTTCAATTCTGAAACTTTGTTTCTCAGTATATCAGTATATTTATCAGAGTTTATCATTAATTTAATGGCAGTAAGACTTATAAACCCAATGGAAATAAAAAAAATTAAATATTTTTAGTGAATATTTTACAATTTAATAAAAATACCCAGATCTTATAGGTTTGTCTTAGCTTCTTCTAACAACTTTAGTTTAGCCTAGAATTGTTTTCTTTAAAAAGAATTTCAGAAGTAAAAATTACCTTTTTTATCTTATTAGTACTCCTGTCTTTGAATTGTCTTGACTATGACATTGTTTTTCCTTCATGTCACTGGTGTGAAAGTGTCCCCAAAATGAGGAAGGGTCCTCACTGAGTTTTGGTCTTTGAGAAATAAAAATGTGTTAAGCTTCCCAGAGTTTGTCCTAATCAGAAATGAACTTTAAAGCCACAATTTGTCCTAACTGAAGACAAACATTTCCAGAATTTTGGCCTTGAGAAAGCAAAACAGAATTAGGTTAACAAGTACATTTAGCGATACTTTTCTAAATTTTAGACTTGGCCAGCACACTGAGGTGTGGAGGTGGGGTGGGGAGAGTCCTAGCTAGAGAGCCAAACTCCCCGAAACTGAGGCCTACTATTGACTTTTTATAACTTTGACTATCAGAAGATTGGGTCTAAAAAGCTACCAGTCAAAAAAGGTAAGCTCCCTCAACCTCCTCCTCCTCCCCCCACTGCTTCCCCTCCCCCACCTCAGGATGGTGCAGGGGCAACTCAGAATGGGGGTGCTTTTGTGTGTATGTAGGGGAAGGAATCAAACTTCAGATATTCTGGTAAAAGGAAAATCACTTGTCCTAGAGACATTTAAAGAAATGGAGATATTTGTATGGTGTTCTTAATGGGATTAAGAAGGCAAATCTTTGTTCTATTTATAATTGAGGAATTCTTCTTTCAGCATCCTTTTCAAATGGTAAATTAAGCTGTTAACAATAAACTTTAGTACCTTTGTAGAGAGTGACTTTCACCCACCAACACCTCTTAAAGTCAAAAAAAATTCATATATATGTATGTGTGTATATGCATGCATATATGAATGTATTAAAAAAAGGCAAATTCACTGTTGATATTGGTTAATGTGTTCATTTGTTTTTTTACTATTCTCACTGTTCTTTCAACTTCAACAAGCCAATGCCTCACTCTAGAAGAATCAATAGCTTCTTAATCCCTCTGAAGGTCTCTTTATATTCTAAGGTTTAATTAGGTTATTGGCAGTAATAACTTGTTAGTTTTTGGCACTGCTTTCCATTATGAACTTTATCATCCTTTGAGTATTAAGTAACTGATATGGTGTCATTCTAGGCTTTAATGATCCTTAAAATACATACTAATAGTCAATGCAGTATTTAGAAAAGTCATTGAATTGTGATCCTTAGAAGTTATGCCATAGAATTAAATGCACATCAGAAGAGCACAATGAAATGTATGTATGATATGAAATCCAGTGATCAATTGAAAGAAACTTAACTAAAATTGTGAAACCATCTCTATTTCATCTAATCATAGTCAAATGTTCTAAGTCAGTCTAGTGTGAAGTACACATGTCCATTGCTCTAGCAAAATGAGACCATATCAAAATCATTGTTTGCCCCAAGTAATTCCGTGGTATATTACCATGCATTCTCTGGAAACTTCTGATTTCTCTGTAAATTACTTTATATCATTATCTAATAGGTGAAACTTGATAATAGAAAATAATCATTTTCAAAGGGGTTTGTTTATTCAAGCCCTTTTTTGGGGATTTGTGTCTTTCTTAAAGGCTCAACTCAGGTGTTACTTAACCACAGAGAGTATTTTTTAGTACCCCCAGGTCCATATAAAAAGATAATTATAAATTTAGAGTTAGATGGGAGCTTAATGGTCTACTAGTTAAATTCTTGCATTTATAAGAATTAAATTCTTGTATTTATAAGAAAACCAAAGTTGTGTCATTCCTAAGATGATATAAGTAGTTAGTGACAGAATCAAACTCAGATATTCTTACTTCAATTCCCTTGCTCTTTTTACTGACCCAAAATAGGTAATGGCTAGGAATTAGAGGGGTAGGAAGGTATCATTACTTCTTAATTGAAGCCTTCTGAAATTGTGAAAAACTATAGTGTACATTGCAGATGGGCTGTAGGAGTTGTTGCTTAAAATAATACATAATTGTATTAGCTTAAAAGTTATGTATATCATTTATAATAGGAAATTATGAGCAGGTTTATTTTTTTAAGGAATCAATATAATAGACACAACTGTGCTAATAGACGGTATTAAGTAAAAAAAAGTAAAATTATTTGGGGAATATACCCACTTTTCAAATGCTGACCCTGGAAGATCACTTCTGTTAATCCTAGGCTTCAAAAGGAACCTATATTTAGATTTAAATCTCTTTATTCTTTCATTAGTTGATCTTGTCAATTCACATTAAATCTGAAAGACTTAAAAATCAAAACTTTCAAGACTTACCCCATAGGAGAAAAGACTCACAAAGTAATTCTGAAATGAACAGAATTAATTACAATACTGAAGGGAATATATAAGACATAAAAATCTTCTGTAAAAATTCAGACAACTTTAAGAAAATGAATGTTTTTTTTTAAAGAAACAAAAGAAGAAGAAAAAAGTGCCTCTTTATTGTTTCCTAAGAGTGTTTTTTCCAACCATTTGGGTAAACTTAGAATAGTCCAATCTTATAAAATGTTTATGTCTTTGTATAAATATGTATGTATGTCTCTGTGTGTGTGTGTGTGTGTGTGTGTGTGTGTGTGTGTGTGTACTTGTTTTGAGGCTCAAGTGAGATAATGGTTATAAAATACTTTTGTTTGTTTGTTTTTAGGATTTTGCAAGGCAAATGGGGTTAAGTGGCTTGCCCAAGGCCACACAGCTAGGTAATTATTAAGTGTCTGAGCCTGGATTTGAACCCAGGTAGTCCTGATTCCAGGGCCAGTGCTTTATCCACTGTGCCACCTAGCCGCCCCTAAAATACTTTTATAACCTGACAACACTATAAATTTTAGTTATGTCACTAACTTACAATATGGTGATGGTTTCATTTCCTGAGCCTTCTATTTCAATCTTGCTGAATTCAATAAGAAAAGAGCAGTACAAGGGTATGTTGGTAAAAATTTAACAAATGGGCTAGTAAGGTAACAGGGGTTACATTAAAATTCTTAAATCTGGCAGTAAAAAAACCTCAGTGAATCACACACTCATTCATGGTGATTCCCAATTTCAGTGCTGCAAATAATCACACTGAAAATTTGACAATGACTTTCTCAAACTGATTAGAGCTGACTCTAGCACAACTCTATACTTTCTCTCAATTATAACTTGTTCTCTAGCAAGCAAGTTAAAGTTTCCTGAATTAAGTTTCCTCTTTGGTGAGGAAGGCTGGACATTATATATATCATGGGATATAAAAATAAAGAGGATAGTTTTTCACCCATTTTGGTAGTCTTCAATAATATCATATATGATGGTATAATCGGTACTTCTTCTAGTATAAAGTAATGCTTGAATGTGCTTAAAAAATCTGGAAAATTTCTGATTCAATGATTTTTGTAAGATATTTCCACAAAATGAGAAGGGCAGAAGAATATAAAACATTCACTATATACATATATATATATATATATATAATATATATATATATCTTAGAAATATGTTTGTATGTGTGTATGAGTGTATAATATGGCAGGGTCTTTTTTTGTGCCTATTTGTGGTTAATATTGTACTGGTTGGGACAAGTTTCATAATACTGCCAATATTCCTAAACAAGATTTGTAATCAATCAAAGTAATTTGGCAGATTATCCACACAGGAACAAAAAAGTGGATGAAGAATATTTAGAGTCTAAAATATTGTATGCAATTGAATGTAAAACATATAAAACTTACCTGTGACTGCTCATATATAGGACAAACACTGCACATGGATAATGAGCTATCTCCAGGGTTGAACAGGAGGGAGATAATGGGCTGTTTTGCCTTTGGGTAATCACATTAGTACCTTTAATGATCCAAAGCTTCTCTATTAAAAAAACAAACAAGGAAATTTCTTTTAAAAAAACACTGATAATTCTGAATTTAACAAGTTATGGATTATGACAGTCTTTGAAGGATCATCCAAAGGTATCAGAGACACATGAGTAAATAGTCTGCAACACATCACAACACATTGCAAATGAATAGATAAACCAAGGAAATGACATAAACAGAAAGAGCTGTATAACTAAAAAAAAAAAGGTAATTATTTAGGGGAGTAAATAATAGGTAAATATCCTGTGTCATGGAATATGTATGCAATGTAAAGAGATCTAGTAGATCTCAAATTATTTATAAAAGCACCAATTATTTAAATTGTTTAGTACTCTTTAAAAATAGAAAACCAGGTTGTGTGACTAAGTAAGAAAGAATTAGAAGGAATCTAATTCAGTAGTTTATTGTTTAACAAATTCAAGAACATAAAATACTTAGAAAAGGATTCCTTATTCAGTAAGAACAGGTAGGAAAACTGGAAAAGTAGCTTAGTTAAAAAAAATTTTTGATCATCACCTTACAATGAATTCCTAATGGATTAATGACTAAAGTGCAAAAAATAATTTAGAATTAGAGGAGAAATGAAGGAGAGAAATTTTACAAGTATGACAAAAGAGAAAATTCTTTTAAAGGGGATAAAGGAGATGATAAAAGCGAAATAGATACTTTTCTTTGCATAAAATGAAAAGACTGCACAAACAAAATCAATAAAGTATGATCAATAGTGAAATTATCAATAGGGGGAAAACTATCAAAATTTATCTGAATTTGTTTTTTTCATTGGCATCATCTCTAGTGAGGAACTCTATCACTGTAGATAAATGTCTGCTTAGCAACCTCCATTCTTTGTAAAAAGGTTCCTGGTGTGCTTAGTGGTTAATCAAATTGTTCAGAGCAATAGATCTAGTACATGCTAGAGGAGGGACTGACATTGGGGTCTAAAGCCAGGTCCCTATTCAATTCACTATACTGCCTTCCTCTATTAAATACCTCTGAATAAAGACCTGAGAACCCAGATATAGAAACAATTAACACAATTATATAAGAACCAGAATCATTTCCCAAATGATTAATGATCAAGTATGATGGATTTTTTCAAATAATTATAAGCTATCAACAATGATATTAAGGATTTCTAAGATAGTTTATATTTGAAGGATGAAGGGAACATTTGCCCACTAATATATTGATTGGTGAAAGAGTTCCTTGGTTCAGTCACTCTGGAAAAAAATAGATAATTAATGATTAATTAATTAATGAAAAATGATTTACATTTTTATCTAGAAATTCCAATTTCTATGTATGCCCCAAGAAGTTCAAGGTAGAACTAAATGTACCATGTACATTAAAATATTCATCAGTCCTTTTTTTGTGATAACAAAAAATAAAAGTAAAACCTTTGAACAAAGTTGGACTCCTTCACTTGGAAAGTATGTTAACAATTAATTTCTAATTATGTAACATTATATTGTAAGAAAGCTTAGAAGTGGGAGAAGGGGTCAGATTTATATGAACTGAAATAATCAGAAAACAGTATACCAAGAAAAATAATATATTCACTGACTATAATGAAGTAAACATAAAGAACACTAAAGTGAAACCAAACATGGTAACTGTAACAACTGTAGATCAGAAGAAGAGATAAGGAAATGCACCTTATCCCTTTTCTTAGAAGGAGGAGTCTCTAGATGTGGAATGTAGTCCCTGTAATAAATGAAATTTAGCTGTTAATTGGTTTAGCTCAAATTATTTTCTTTCTTACGGGAAAAATTGACAAGAATATGTGGGGATTTGTATAATATGGGATATGTCTAATTTGTCTGACCATTCTTAAAGCAATCATATATATGGAAATGACTGTGATGTCAAAACAAAATAAAATAAATAAAACTTTGAGTTAATCAAAAGCATTTATTAGGGATTTGCTTTGTTAGACACTGAGCTAAGTATTAGGAATACAAAGAAAGGATAAATATTACCCTTTCCCTCTAGCAGTTCACATTCTAACTGGGGAGACGTGATTACCTAGACAGACAAAACATATAGAGAGTCTATGGAAGAAAACCATAAAAGGGAATGGACAAGCAAATGGAGAAAACCCACAAAGGTCCCCCCAAAATAAGGGAGAATTTGAAGGCAAGATTTGAACTGAGTCTTATAAGAAAACAACTAGGGAAATGAAGAGGTCGAACTGAAGAGAGAAAGTATTCTAGGCATGGAAGACAGCCAGGAAAAAAGTTAGAAATGGATTTCTTTTGTAAAGAATAGCAAATTAGATAATTCAGCTAGATTCTAGAATTCATAGAGAAAAATAAAATGTAAAAAGACTGGAAAAAATAGGAAAGTCTCAGGTTGTAAAGGTTTTAAATATCTAATAGAGAAATTTGTCTTTCCTCTGGTGATAACAGAGAACCACTGAAAATGATTGTCTGCCATTGACAAACACATGAATTGGATTTGACTGAAGGGTTACTAAGCTTTAAGTCACCAGCCTCACTTTCTCCTCCAGAGCCATCTGGATCCAGTGGCCAAATATGACTCAGGACACCTTGAAATGGCCCAGGATGTGGGACAATCAGTGTTGAGTGACTGGCCCAAGGTCATATAGCTAATAAGTGTCAAGTGTCTGAGACTGGATTTGAACTCGTGTCCTCCTGACTCCAAGACCACTGCTCTATCCACTGTACCACCTAGCTGCCCAACAGAGAACCAGTGGAATTTACTGAGTGGGGATTAGGAGTTTAGGAAAAAAGTCATTTTGGCAACTAAGTAGTTGATTGGATTGGGGATGGGGCAGTGTGGAAGGGGGAGATTTGTAGAAAAGATACTAAGAAATAAAAATTTCTAGATGAATATTTTTAACAATTGGGTAACACTCTTTGGAAAATTTATAAGAGGATAGGACAAGAGTCATGCAGAATGAGTTTTGATCTACATTGTTGTAAGTCTAAGTACATTGGTGGTACAGTAGATAAAGTGATGGACTTGGGGCTGCTCAAATCCTGTCTCAGACACTTCCTTATTTGGATCTGCCCAATCAAATCATTACTTTTCTAAGCTTCAGTTTTCTTGTTTGCAAAAAAGAGAATAATCATAGTATTTATTTCACAGGACTGTGTGCAATGAGATAATATACATATATATATATATATATATATATATATATATGAAGTGTTTGCTAAATATAAATTTCTATAGAAATATTAGTTATCATTTTTACTATTAGAAGCACTTACACTAGGGCAGCTAGGTGGCATAGTGGATAAAGCACTGGCCTTGGAGTCAGGAGTACCTGGGTTCAAATCCGGTCTCAGACACTTAATAATTACCTAAATGTGTGGCCTTGGGCAAGCCACTTAACCCCATTTGCCTTGCAAAAAAAAAACCCTAAAAAAAAAGAAGCACTTACACTGATGAGATCATAGTATCAAGGAAGAATTAAAGAAATTGTTCTAAATAGTCAAGAATATGAAACATTTGATTTCTATACATCTTTACTTGAATAGTCATCAACTGCTGACATTTACTTTAAAACCCCCAAAGGAATTTTTAGCTGGAGCAGGTTTCTAGGTTTCTTACCCAGTGGATTTGCACAGGCAGAGTTTTCAGTATCTTCTATCTTTAGATTAAATGGAGCTTTTTTGTTGTAATGAAATTATTAAATGGTGATGATAGGTCACTTAAGAAAGTTAATCAGACATCATTAGAGAAAAGTTGGGTAGGAAGAGAATTCAGCACTCTGGGGATCATTTGTTTAAACTAGAAGGCATGTTAGAATTAATTTAATTCATACCTTTTGACCTGCAAAATTCAAGATTCAAAAAGATTAAGATCATACAGATATTAAGATACCTTCACCTGTGGTCACATAGGTATTTTAGAATTGATTGATCCAGTGGAAAGAACAATGATGTGAAATCCAAAGACCTCAATGCAAATACAGTTTCTCATACTGCTTTTGTGATTGGCCAAGCCATTTAACCTCCCCTAAGCCTAAGCCTCTATTTCCTAACATATAAAATGAGAAGGTTGAACTAGTTGGTCTCTGAGCTCTCTTCTAGCTTTAGAGCTAAGGTCCTCTTTTAAGTATATTTCTTCCATTTAGCTGTCTGCTAACCATTTAAACTCCATATGCAAATGCAAAAAATATTTAGTGTTCTGTTATGATTTTTCAACTATTTTTCTCTTATCCTCTCATCTCCAAGCCACAGTAGGATTTTAGCACAAGGTACAAGAATCACTGTCTTACTCTTCTTGCACCTTCTCTTTCTCCTTTAACTCTTTCTCCTTTATTTATCTCTTTCTTCTTCCAATTCTTTCCTCCTCCTCTCTAATTCTTTATTATAGGTTTTCTTCACTTTGTTTTTGAATCCTTAACTCCAAATAAACTCACCCTGAGCTTCATATTGATTTTTCCCATTAAAGAATAATTTTTCTTTCTTTTGTGATTGAAAGATCACACATTATAATAGGTATTTCTTCAGGAAATGTCCCATAAATTTAAACTCCTATAAATTGAGAATAGAAAAGTCTCCAAAAATATATTATATACAGATATATATATATATATATATATATATGTATGTATGTATATGTAGTGTTATAAAGTTTCCAGAGAGTCATTTTCCAGAAAGGGGTTTACTCTACTTAAATATCTTATTGGAACAGTCCACAGGATTGCAGGAATATTAAATTTTATTTATCCTAGGCTTTTCCATCTTGTTCCTACCTGGAAAAATGCTAATTATTACCCATTTTGGTAGTTGGGCTTTTTGATATGGACATTTCTTTTTGAAGGACTGCATCAAGACCAATTATTTTCACATATGGACTATGAACAGAAGTCAGATGGTAATACTATTTTTTTGCTTCCTTTTCAAGAGAGGTTTGAAACTGATCTATAGGTGAACCATTGATTACCTTATTCTTTTAATTGTTTGAGCTATCAGTCAATTAACATGTATTTATAAAGTACCTAGTTTGTTTCAATCAATGTGCTGCTTATGCAAAGACAAAAAAAGTGAAATAATTTCTGTTCTTGGGGAGCTTACATTCACGATAACTTCTCTTGTGACTTTTAATCCTCTTATTAGAAATAAAAAACAATGATGCAATTTAGAAACATATCTTCATTCCCTGAAGATACACATAAGCTTTATTGTGTGTGTATCTGTGTGTGTGTGTGTGTGTGTGTGTGTGTGTGTGTGTGTGTGTGTGTGTAAGAAAGGAGGCAGTGGAAGTGAGCTACTTGTGGAAAAGAAAGAAAGAAGGAAACAAAGAGCAAGAGGGTAAAGAACAAGGAAAGAACAAACTTGGTCGACATTTTTTTTTTCTATTTAACAGACGAAAGATCCTTGGAAATGCTGGAACAGTAATTTTTTTCAACCATTCCTCCTTTTGGTAGTATATTGAAGTACCACCCCCCCCAGCAACGGCTATTACTTCCTGAATGATATGTTTGACTTTAAACATCTTCATGGGGGGCAGTTAGGCGCTAAAGTGGATGGAGCCCTGGCCCTGGAGTCAGGATAATCTGAGTTCAAATCTGAACTCAGACACTTAATAATTGCTTAGCTGTATGACCTTGGGCAAATCATTCAACCTATTGCCTTAAATAAATATAAAAAAAATTTAAAGAACCATGTTCATTACTCTTTACACAGCAAAAGTTTAATTAAATCCTTCTCAGCTGTGTCTTTACCAATACTACTAATAAACAATTAAATATTAAAATATTTTAAACTTTATTGTGGCAAATCTATATATACTAAAGCTACTGTATTATAATAATATGACAAATCCCATCAGCCTAGTCAACACTGTCATCAAATAACTATTGAATAAGGCACTGCTAGCCCAATAGTTACATTAACTTCCTTAGGCAATTGAGTATATTCACCTGGTGAGATTTAATTCAATGCTTTGCTAAGATATTGACTGGTTTTTGAATGTTTTTAATTTGAATCCTGCTTATATTAATAACTTGCAATTTGGAATAATTTTGACTTATGACATGTGATGTATACTTTATGTAGATAAATACAATGTGCAAATGATTGAAGTGTTTTTGTTTTTTAATTCAGAAAGGGGGAGTTTATGTTCAAGCCCTAGCTCCAACTACTAGCTTTAAATACTAGTTGTGTGACACTGGGTGAGTCATATTATCATTTCAAGCCTGAGTTTCCTTAGCTGTAAAAAGGGGAAGGAAAGCTGTTGGGATATCTTTAAATCTTAATTGTGAATTTTTTCTTGCTTCTTTATGCCATCAGGTACTTTCCTTTATATCATAGACGCAGATCTAGAATGGAAAAAACCTCAGAGGCTATCCAATACATATCTCTCTCTATTTTACAAATATTGATACTAAAGTCAGGGAAGAAAATGTTTGGCACTTTGTGAGTATCAGAGGTGGAATTTCAATCCTTGTCTTCCTGAATCTACTCCAAGTACAGACCTCTATCTACTATAGCATTATCTCTTTTTTTTTTTTTGGTAAGGCAATGGAGTTAAATAACTTGCCCAAGGTCACACAAATAGGTAATTATTATGAAGTATCTGAGATCAGATTTGAACTCAGGTCCTCCTGACTTCAGGGCTGGGGCTCTCTATCTATCCATTGAGTCACCTAGCTGGCCCTATCTCTTTTTATTTTTTTATTTATTTTCATCAATATGCACATGTATATTTTTAAGTTACAAAATTTCCTTCCACCCTCCCTTCCCATCCTCCCTCCCCTCATGACAAACAATCAGGTTAGCATTGTACATACATATTTTGATAAACATGTTTACAGCTTAGTAATTTTTGGTGTGAGGAAATAGAATTAAAGGAGATACATAAGAGATAATTTTTATAAAGTGTTCATCAGATTTGGGAAGGGTTGGGTTTTTTGTGAGTTTTGTTTTGTTTTGGTTTTTCTTCTTCTGGATTGGAATAATAGAGTCAATTCATAGCCAGTCTAATACAATTGTTCTAGCTCAGTGGACTGCTGAGAGGAGCTTTCCATTAAGGTTGTTCATCTCACAATATTGTTGCTGATGTGTACACTGTCCTCTTGGTTCTGCTACTCCCTTCCTTAAACATCAGATCCCATAAGTCATTCTATGCTTCTCTAGAGTCCGATCACTTAGGGGGTTCTTATAGAACAATAATATTCCATAGTATTTATGTACCATAACTTGTTTGGCCATTCCCCAATTGATGGGCATCCCCTCAATTTCCAATTCTTTGCCACTACAAAAAAGAGCTGCTATGAATATTTTGTAACATGTAGGACTTTTCTCTTTTTCTGGATATAGACTCATAATTGGAATTGCTGGGTCAAAGGGTATGAACAGTTTTATTGCTCTTTGGGCATAGTTCCATATGGCTCTCCAGAAAGGTTGGGTTCATTCACAACTCCACCAGCAATGCATCAATGTCCCAATCCTCCTACAACCTCTCCATTGTTGATCATTTTCCCTTTTTCTCCTCTTGCTGCCCCTATCTCTTAATATTTTAGAGGAGAAACACCAAAAATAAATTAAAAGGAGGTAATTTTGCTGAGAGACTAAAGAAGGCACAAATTACATATATGTATATATATATATATATATATATATATATATTACTAATTTAGGTAAAAGTAGAAAATAATGGAGAAAACTATCTAAATGTGTTCTATTTCATATTGGCCATGGGAAATACAACATATCTCACAAGATCTTTTATCATATGCTTTTTTCATCATAAAATTCAGCAATTTTTATAATTAGAATAAAGTAAAAATAACTACTTTAAGACTACCATGAAGACCAAAACAATATTTCATGGAAAATTTATGAGAGTTTGAGATTCTACACAATTATATATAGAATAAATGCAGATAGATTGTTGTTTAGTTTTAGAGGGGGTTGGATGGTTGTATGGGGAACACTTTGGAACACCAGCAGTAAGGGTCTTGTGTAAATAATGCTAAATTAGGAAGATTTCAGTTGTAAGAAGTAGTGATAAAGAAGAATGATATTTAAGGCATTCTGGGTAGCCCATGCCAAAATACAGAGATAAGAGATGGAATGTTACAAGTTAAGAAATTTCAAGAAAAACAATTTAATAAAATAATAGAGTGAAAAGGAGGAGAAGCGAAAAATAAAGAAGACAGGTAGCTGGAGAAAGAACATGAAGGACTTTAGATATCAAACAGAGGGGGTTTATATTTTATTACACAGATAATAAGGAACTAGGGGTATTTATTGAGTGAAGGATTAGGGTTAAATGATTAGGTCTGGGATTTTAAAAAATTGGCAGCAGTATAGAGGATAGCAAACAGACTATTAGGAAGCTGCTGTATTTCAATAGTTCAGCCATGAATAGAGGAGGTGAATCAAGTTATGGCTATGGATTTGGAGGAAATGGGGGATATCAGAGATTTTTGTGAAGTCATATGTATTTATAAAAAGCTTTCCCCTGCCCTCACCATATAATTGCAGAATTTCAGAGAAATCTCAAAGGTCGTCAATTTATGCCTCACTTAAGAGAGTACTCTCTACAAGCATACCAAAAAAGTGGTAAACTATTCTTGGTTTGAAGTTTTCCAGGGCAAGTCAGCCTATTCTGCTTCTGACAGCCTCCAATTATTAGAAAAAAATTTTGCTAGAACTTCCCTCTTAAATTTGCCTCTTTGCAGGTTTTCTTCATTATTCACAGTTCTGTCTTCTGGGGTCAAGCAAGATAAATCCCTTCCCTCATATATAACAACTTCCATCCATTGTTAGCTGCCTACTAGACCATTCTACCCAGTTATCATAGGTACCTAACATTCAGCACATCCAGAATAGAACTCATTACCTTCCCTTCTCCACAAATTCATCCTCATTCTTCAAATGACTCAGGTTTACAATCTCAAAATCTGCCTTTTCAATGTCTCTCTCTCATATACAGTCATTTTCCAAGTCTTGTCAATTCTACTTTTACATCAGATATCACATCTACCTTTTTCTCCTCACTCATACCTTAGTCATCCTACCAAAATCCTCATCACTTCACCTAATTTTGAAAATTATTTTCAGAGGAAATTTTTATCAATCAATTGCCATACTATATATTTAGTAAGGTGAATTTTTGCACATAAATGTAAGGTTGACATTTGTTCTTATTAAATTTCCTATTATTAGATTCAGTTACAGGGTTACTGTCATGTTTACATAGCCTGTCAAGAAAAGTTGATCATTGAATTCATTAACTATCCCTGCCATACTCTTTATTAGCTACAGATTTATTAAACATGTTATATTCAAAGTTATCCAAATCATTGATTTACAAAATGCTCAATATCATTGGACTAAGTATACATTCCTAGGGCTGTCCATTAGAGAAATCCTGCAAGGTTGACATTGAACATTAAGTTGTATTTTTGAATCCAGTCATTTAACCTATTGTAAATTCATATTATGTTATCATATCATTTTATATAGCCTAACCCATATCTCTCCATATTTTTTCACAATTATAACCTGAAATGTATTATTTCATCTAATGTTTTGCTACAATTTAGGTAAATGCATTAATTATTGATTTAGGGGTTTGAATTTGCTTCTACAAAATAAATTAATTACACTTAAAATGGAAAGAGTAAAAGACAAAATTTTTTGCAAAAGGGGGAGGATGAAACCCCCTTTGTCACTACAACAACAGAGTAAAATTATTAGCAATATTAAGAAACAGAAAGCTAAAACTACAATAATGAGACTATAAATCATTATCAATTCAGGAAGCACTATAAAATTATTGACAGTAGTAAGAGACATCAAGTATAATCGGAATATATATATAATATAAATGAGAGTAGAAACACCTCACTAGCCTGGGAAAACACCCAAAATGTGAAGATTTAACTGGAGAATTCTGGAGAGTAGTTTTCACAGTACAGACTGGAACAATTCCTCACAGAGTCCTCTATAGGAATAGGATTCCAAAGTTCCCTTTTCAATGTGAGCCTTAAGTGGACCCTCCACACAAAGAAGCTAATATGCCAATGGTAAGAGAAGGTGCTACCAGAAGGTGCCCATCCTGTTGTTTTCCAAACAAGTAAGTGTTCTTGGAGATGGCCAGGTTCTTCAGACACCTGCTGATTTGGGGGCTGTCATCATCTCAGATATGGATTGTTTTCTTTATGCAAGGAGGTAATTCAGAAGATATCCTTGGTGTTGGGGGGTAGTGATTTGGAGAATATGAAAGAAATTTCTTTATTAATCCTTCAGTAAATTCTCTTCTGCAATGCTTCTGCAAATCAAATCTGTTAAAAAAGGAAATAGAGGTATGTTTGGCACAATGATTTTTTACTCAAGCCATGCTGTTTACTGTGATCACTCTTCCATTTTCTAGATGTTAAATAGCTTCTCTTTTGAAACTGTAGAATTTCTCTACAATCAATTCAGATTTTCTAGACTATGATTTTCATATTCTATTCTCTTTCTCTGTAGTCTTTAGAAGACTAAGTATCACTGAGTGTCTCAGCAATCAAGTATTCCAGAGTTTTCAAGTATCAAAGGACGTACAATAAAGTATGATGTATTATGTTCTTCAAAAGCTACTAGAAATTGATATCCAGTATAAATCTTGAGTCTTCAATAGAGTCCCTACTGTTTTTTTCAGAAGATGAAAAAGTAGGCCCTGTCATCTATCTATTTTAACCTGGTGCTTTACTTAAGCTTCAGCTCTTTTAGCAGAGAGTATCTTCCAAAGCTAGTGTCAGAGTAGGGGGAAAATACTAATAGTAAATTATAATACTTTTTTATTAGCCTTATACATTTTATTGATTTTTCTGCAGTTTTGAACACTACTTATCATCATAATCAAAACAATAATAGTTATGTATTATTACCATTTAAAGTAATGATAAAACTATTAATATACACTATCCTAGAAAGCAAGAGATAAGGATGTCAATGGTGTCTCATACTATAAAAATATAGAGAGTACTAACATTTATGAAAACACTTGGAGGTTTGTGAAGTAATTCTATATATCATTTCATTTGATCCTCACCCAACTCTGCCAAATAGGTGCTATAATTATCTCCATTTTATAAAAGAAGAAATTGACTTCTCATCTTTTTACTCCTTAAACATGAAAGCTTCTCAGTACTTTGGCTCTGACCCTCTTCTCTATCCTCTTGCCAATCTTTCCCATACCAGATTGTCATTTAGAATCATACCCACCTCTATGACTTTAAGTATCAAATTTGTGATATATTCCCAAATTTCTGCTGATATTTCCACCTAAATTTATCAGTGGAAATTTTTCAGTACCTCAAAATTTTGAAATCTGGAAAATTATCTCTCCTTTCATTTTTTCAAAACTTCTCCCTTTCTCTGCAGTCTTCTAAATATCATTAGTAGTATCTCAGCAAACAACCATTTACCTTTTATTCCCCTTATATATTTACTTCTTTTGATGGTGTCAGCAACTTTCCAGTCACCCATTCACTTTCTTTACTTTAATTCCCAATAGCCTCTTCCATAAAACCTGTTTAAACACCTCTTGCAGTTACTTAGTATAGTAGATAGAGACCTGGACCTAGATTCAAGAAAGACCTTCACTTCCTCAGCTGAAGGTCATCTCTAATTCTTCCCTCTCATGCTCCATATTCCAATCAGTTGCCTAGTCTTATTAATTCTACCTTACAATGATCATCAGAGACTTTGCACTGAAAGGGACTTTAGAGGTCATATTTAGTCTGTATCCTTTTTTTTTAAATCAAGGAACTAATACCATCTAAGTGAAGTGATTTTCCAGAGATCACAGTAGTAAAAAGTGGTAGAGCCAAAGAACCACTGAATCAATATTTCTCATGTCTGTCTTCTTTTTTTTACAAACCTACTACAACTACTTTAAGTTTTCCTTTCCTATTCTCCTGCCTATTCCTTAGAATAGGAAAACTTTCTTCAAAATGATGCTCAAGAAATCTTCCTGATGATTTAACCATGTCATTCCTTTATCCACACATCACTTAAATTTTTTTTAGGTACAGTCCCTTGATTCTTGAATGAAAAACTAATTCCCAATATAGAATTCAAAATTTTGTTTTGTTTTGTTTTTTACAAGTTGACAATAGTTTCTTTTTCCACTCTTCCACCACACTCATACTTCTTCATGTATTTAATCTCTGTTCCAACCAAGCTACTCCTGGCTCATTGCAGTCTAAAGAAGTACTTTTCTTTCTTTAAATACCAATATTTGTACAACTTCTTCTGCCAATCCTACCTATCCACCTCTTACAGCAGAGATGGGGAACCCTTATTCTGTCTAGAATCATTTGTATATATATATATATAACTTCATTCATATATATATATATAATATATATATATATAATTTATATATTTTTGGTCAAATATTTAATACACCCCTAAAAAGTTCCTAGATTTATTGAATTTTGAGTCCCACCTGCAATTACCTTGATAAGGCCAAACCAAATGATTTTGCTGGCCTTATATGTGTCCATGTGCCAATTAGAACATATTACACTTTCAGTGTCTGTCAAAACACTCTAGCTAAAGGAGGTACTTAATAAATGCTTGTTTATTGACCTGGACTATTTTCAAGCATCAAGTATCTAACCTTCTCTTAATAATAAGTTGACAATGAAGAATGAACATAAAGTATTTTGAACAAAGAAGTTTTTAGGCAGTTGTGCTATTAACTTAAGCCGTGTCTCATGATCTACCATAACTAGTCAGTAGTATAATTATTAATTTTAATTTTACAGCTAAAAAAGATAAGTTTCTTTAGTAACTTAAACTTAAACAAAGTTTTCTAAAGGACTCTAACTTTTGCTATGTGGTTTTGAGGTTCTAAAATTCAATGTAGTATTCTTCAGCACAGATGTTTAACCTCTTGACCTATGTCAATGTGATATGCTTCCTGAACGTATTTCTTGGATGCAGCTCTATAGTAGTGCTGTGCAGTGAACAGGGTAAAATCCCTATCCTTTTTCTTAAATTATTATGTTCAATAATATGTAGTCATAATTTCTCTTAATATCCTGATTAAACAAGTTGCTCATTTTTATCATCTTGAAAAATTTATTTCTTTCTTTAAAGATGAACAAATCATTTTAGTGACCTTAATTCTGGCATCTAAGTCCAAATTGACAAGTATATCAAGCCTATGTATTCACAAATTTCTAATCTAGGGATATTTGCTTATTTAAGCCCATGGATTTGACACATTTTACAATTTTGTACATCTCAAAAATAAAACAGTCCCCTTACAATTTATTGACACATTTCTAAATGTATTTCTTTACTTGAGACTGGTGGAAATACAGTAATGAAGATTCTGATATATATTCCGTTCTTTGCCTATCACAGATTAAAGAGCACCTTGCCAAAGGTCAGAGAATGTTGGCAGGTGATGGGATGTCCCAGGTGACCAAGACCCTCTTGGATTTAACTCAGAGGAAAAATTTTTACGCAGGAGACCTTCTAATATCAGTGGAAATTCTACGAAATGTAACAGATACATTTAAAAGGGCAAGCTATATTCCTGCATCTGATGGTGTACAGGTAAGAGACAAGAGGATGTAAAGGAAGAGAGTGACTGAGAGGAAATCAATTTTCAGCTCAGGGGAGCTAGTGACAGAATTGGGCACAGGGCAAGGAGCTTGGCAGGATGGAAAGAACATTTAGTTGTGGAGGAGGATTTTGAGTACTATTCTTTCTCCCCCTGGAAAAATGATCTTGATTCACTTGAGATGCTTTATTCCATGTCTCAGTGTCCCATAGCACAGAAAAAGTCAATAATATTTCTCACAGAGATAATCAATGAGATTTATGAAGTGCTCTGAGCTTCTCAGATTAAAAGAAAAACTATCAACATTTTAAACTGGTATTACAAAGACCTTATTTTCCTACTTAATATCACCATTTTACCATGAGAAAATATAAAATCTTTTCATTAGGTCCAACAGAAAAGCACATTGAGTATCCCAAGAATTTAAGATTTCTTTTTATAAATCATTTAATAAGCATTACCTAGGTTGTGTTAAGAGAAGTGAGGGAAAGTGAGGTAGTCACATTGTACTGTACTCAGTCAGTGCTGTCAGAAAATAATAGCAAATGGAGTTCTTAAAAGAAGAGCAATCTGGTAACTATTCAATCTATTTTTCATGTATGAAAAGACTGTACTATTGTTTTATAGCAATTCCATTCTATTTCAGAATGAAGTCCAAGCACTCCAGAGTTTCAACATTTCTCAGCCCACAAAAATAATTAAATCTTATTAAATAGAGTAGACGTTGCATTTAAATGTAGGTCCAATTGGAATTTTGTATTAACTCTTTTTAAGCTGTAGGCTGACTCATTACAGCTAAAAGCACTATTGTTGATCCCTGAATTTCCAGCATAATGACCTAACTTCTATTTCTTTGCTTAAAGTTTATTAAATAACAGTTTGGCAGAACTCCCAGGTGAGGCAATTTTTTTCTTTAGTTTCAGGGATCTCTTCATTTGGGTGTTTTGTTTGAATTAGAGATTTCCAAAGTAAAATAATAGTTAGCATTTATAAAAATTTTTTAAGGTTTTGTTTTAGTTTTTTTTTTTTTGCAAGGCAATGGGCTTAAATGGCTTGCCCAAGGCCACACAGCAAGATAATTATTAAGTGTCTGAGGTTGGATTTGAACTCAGGTACTCCTGACTCTAGGGCCAGTGCTCTATCTACTGTATCACCTAGCCGCCCCCATTTATAAAATTTTTAAAGTTTGCAAAGTGCTTTACATATGTTATCTTAGTTATTCCTCACAATAACCCAGTGAGATAAGTGTCATTATTATCTTCATTTTACAAATAAGAAAACTGAGGCAGAAAGAAGGGAACAAAGGACTAAAATGTTTTCTCTCCTATTGTGGGAGGAGTGGGATCTAATAAAAAGGTAAGTGAATCAAACAGAAATGTTTAAAGTTAAATTTTTTTTAAGAAAGTGTAATACACTATTGTCATTTCTTTGGAAGATATACTTTGGCCAAGATATATTTTGGCCACTGTGATTTTCCTTTCATAAGCAGTTCTTTTAGTAAATTTAGTAGTAATTTTGTCTGGTTATTTTTGAGGAATTTATTGCTACTAATTCAATGTGATTTAAGTTATACTTCTTTTCATTTACAAAAATATATACTTTGAAAGCTGCAAAGTAAATTTTTGCACTCATAAAAAAACTGATTCTTTCTGACACTGAAGAGATAAAAATATTGAGAGAGAGAAGAAAGAGATGGTACATCTATCTGTCAAGGCTGCAGGTTTTTTGTTTTTTCATCTTTTTAGTTAGTCAATAAATATATTTTAAATGTCTACTGTGTTCTAGGCATTTCATTTCTTAAACTTACTATTGAAAGAAATTTTTTTCTAATAGAGATAATAGCTAGTCCTTATAGAGAACATTGAGGTTTATTAAAAAATTGCTTTTGTCATCTCATTTATTCTTTACAATAACCCTGTGAAGTAGGTGGTGGTATTATTACTCCTACTACATAGAGGCCTTGGAACATAGTTTTTAGAATAGTTCTAGTATTGTTTTCAATCATGCCCTATTTCTTGTGATCCCATTTGGGGTGTTCTTAGCAAAGATACTGGAGTAGTTTGCCATTTCTTTCTTCAGTTCTTTTTATAGATAAAGAAATGAAGGCAAACAGGACTTGCCAAGCATTGCACAATGTCTGAAACTGGATTTGCATTCAGGTCTTTCTGACTCCAGACCTGTTGCTCTATCCGATAAGCCACTTAACTGACCAGTTCTGGTATTAGAGATGTTTTTAATTAAAATGATTGGGATCTTTTATTCAGGAATTATGGGATTTAATATATTAAGGAGGAATTAGAATTATAGAATTCTAATGAATGGCAACCATTTTGCTTAGAGACTTAATTAGCACAAATGACCTTCAATAGCAATATTTGCTACCATATGAACCTTTTGAAAATAGGAAAAAGCACCATATAAATGTAAAGTATCATTCTTAGTAAATAGTAGAAGTTTTTTGTTTGTTTTGGAAACCAGACTTGTAATGTTATTGATATGGAAAAATCCAAATGAGGAACTTTCTCACTAATGCCAATCCACAATTGTGGATTTTTAGAAATAGAGAACTGACTGGAGCACTGAGAACTAAGGGACTTGCCCAGGGTCACAAAATTAATGAGGGACAGAAGAGGAACTTGAACCTTTGTCTTTCTTATTCTGAGGCCACATCTCAACCATTACACCTTGCCATATAAATATATTATGTACTTCAAAGACTATAATTACTTAGCATAATCCATAGTTTCTCAGTGACAATTATGTAATTTGATTCATTTTTCACAATTTCATAGGATCGTAGTTCTAAAGTAAGAGACCTAAATGATCATTGAGGTCTAAAGTTTGATAATTGAAGCTTAGGAAGATTAGATTATTTTATTATGACCACACAGCTATTATCTATCATAAACAGGACCTAAATCCTGTTCCTCTCCATATTATTTCCACTACATTTTTTTCTAATTGCCTAGAGATCTGTCCTTGGGAAATCTGATTTAGTAATTTTTGAGAAAGATTAATAATGTATTTTCTAGATATCTTTTACTAATTTAAATTCATTATTCTCTCCAGAATTTTCCAGAAATTTGTAAATACTTTTTTTAAAAAGGGAAAGGAAAAAAGTACTCTTTAAAAAAGAATAAACTCTTCACAATTATACAACTAGAATTTTAAACATGTAAATTTTCTTTAAATATTATTGCTTCTTCTTAAAATTAAATTAAAGGTTTTAACTCATTATTGTAAGTTAGCAATAGGCATAGAATAATGGATAAAGAGGTAGCCTTGAAGCTAGGTTGACAAAGGTCAACCTTTATATAATAGCTGTGTGGTCTTGCACAAATCACTTAATTTCTCAGAACCTGACATCTCAATACTTTACCAAACTGCAGAAATGATCTGTGTTGATAAAAAATTCCTCATCAGAGAGTTTCCTATTTCTATGTAATTTTCAGTTCTTGTCCCTAACCCTCACACTATCATGGGTTTATAAGAATTTATTATGAATCTTAAACTATTACACTATTTTAGCAATATTTCCAGCTGAAAAGTAGGACCAATACACTTTTCTGCAAGTTCTTGTTACCAGTGAGTTTATAGCTGCTGACTACTTGGGTCCAGTTCTGCCTATGAGGAATTATAGTTACAAGTCATAGGAAGGGAGAGAGAGAGAGAGAGAGAGAGAGAGAGAGAGAGAGAGAGAGAGAGAGAGAGAGAGACTGAGAGAGAGAGAGACAGAGAGAGATAGAGACAGAGAGACAGAGAGACAGAGAGAGAGACTGAGAGAGAGACAGAGAGAGACAGAGAGAGACAGAGACAAAGAGACAGAGAGAGACAGAGACAGAAAGACAGAGAGAGAGACAGAGAGAGAGAGAGACAGACAGACAGAGAGAGAAACAGAGAGAGACAGAGAGAGAGAGAAAAACAGAGAGAGACAGAGAGAGAGAGAAAGAGAGAGAGAGAGAGAGAGAGAGAGAGAGAGAGAGAGAGAGAGAGAGAGAGAGAGAGAGAAAACTGAGTCAGCCCAGAACCTGGGACTAGAAAACAGTGATAGACACTTATTCAATAAAAAGCTGATTATTTATTGATTGAATAGTCAGAGTAATACCGAGTGGAGGAAGGCATAGTATAAGAAGGCAAAGAGCAAAGTAATCTGACAGGAATGAAAAATGCATATTCAATAAATAAAAATAAACATTTATTAAGCCCTTCTAGTGTGTGGAGCATATTGGGGTGAAAATTGACTGAATAATTGATAAATCACAAACACTTTTTAAATACTTTCTATGAGTTATGTACTGTATTATATATGGGAATAGAAATATAAAAATATGATGATAACATTCCCTCAAGAAGTTCATATTCTAAGAGAGTAGAACCAAGAGAACAATGTACCCAATCAACATCAACATTGTGAGATGAACATCCTTGATGGAAGCAGCTCCTCCCAGAAGTTCAGAGAGCTAGGACAACTGTAATAGACCAGCTATGGACAATGCTATCCCCATCCAGAGGAAGAAAATCAAAACAAAACACACACACACACACACACACAAACAACAACAACAACCCTTCAGAATCTGATGAACACTTTATAGAAATTATTTCTTAGGTATTGCTTTCCCTTATTCCAAATTTATCATATTAGAATAACAAATCTGTAAATATGTTTATCAAAAGTATGTATTATAAACAAATTTTTAAAAGAAGTTTACATTCTACTGTGGGGATATAGAATATATCTGGTGGTCAGAAAAGATTTTTTTTTCCCTAGGCAATAAAGTGATTGTCACTCCTTTTTATCTTGCAACATTAGAATTTGATAATTGTTCTCATAGTACAAGCAAAAAATCAAAGTTGAAGAAGGCAAAAGTAAGGTAGTAGGATAATCAAGAAGTTTGCATGGTCATGCTATCTTGATGAATGACTAGATGGAAAGTAAAGCATGATCTGAGCCAATTAAATATAGTTATCTGAGTGACTTTTCCCTCATTTACCACCTGTCTGATTAGTTCAGGCCCATGGTGAAATGTCATAGTTGACTGAATAAACGTCTCTAGGAAAGAAGGATTTGGCTTTTGGAAGACCCACTTTTGAGTATTAGTCAAATGGGAAGAAAGGGTCAATGGAAGCACAAATTGGAAAATGACTATGTAAACCTGTAGCAATCATAATGGCCTAATATGACATCTTGAGACCTTCCTTCTAATCAATTAATACAGAAACCTAAGTGATTTTAGGACTGAAAAATCAACTGAATCTCTTATGATTTGTTGAGGTAACTACTACCATGAATTGGGGTAGGTGGGAGCAAGTATAGAAGAAAGAAAAGACATGCAAAAAATGTAACAAAGGCAAACTGAGGCAAGCTTTTCAAGCAAGATAAAACTTTATTAACAATGATGCTTATGACTATTAATAAAATGGATCATTGGCCACTTTGGCAAAAGCAAGGACCTGAGCAAGATCAATTTATTAAATTAATAAAAACCAATAATTTGAGATAATGGTCTCTCTCAAAAACTTAAGACCCCTAGTGAGGGTCAACAAGGTTTTTTAAATGTAATTGTGTTTTTTCATTGGCTAGACAGTAACACCTTTGAATCCTTCCTGGCAAAGGAAAAACAATTCCATTTTCATGAGTTACTTCAGTTCCTCTGCATTACTTCCTATTTGGGAGACCAGAGTAATCCTCACTTGATGGAACTAGAATATGAAAGCCCTCAAGTATGCCATGGCTGATCATACCCTCCTCTGGCAATTAAGGAATGTTAATTGATTTATGCATCCCAAGTGCTTCTAGTAATCTACACCAGAAAAGCAGAACCATTCCAAACAGGGAATCCTCCCTTTCTCTTAGCATTCTCTTTAGAGTTCAAGTCATCTCTAACTTTGATGAGGAAAAGGTAAGAACATGATAGTTGTCCCCAGGGGAGGGTCTCAGCCTAAACTGGTTCTCTGATTATGGGTAAATAGAAGTGAGGATCCTGGGATAGGAGAGATCAAATTATTTATCCATGCCTAGGAAATGGGGCTTGACAAATTATTTATCCATGCCTAGGAAATGGGGCTTGACAAAATGAAGAATGGAAAAGGTTACAGAACAATATTAGTTATTACATGAATACTATTATTTTTCCTCATGGGTCAAATTTATTTAATAATTCAGTTTGATTCAGATATTCATTAAATATGTGATAACATGTTAGATGCAAGGAGATACAACAATAAAATGAGTAACAACCTCTTTTCTTGAAAAATTTAATCATCAGAGGGATGAGCTATATATAAATACTAACTATAAAATCAGTTTGACAGTAATTAAATGTTTAGGAGAGCTCAGACCCAGTGACCAAAGTAATTTACATAGGAAAGAACCATTCTTAACTGGGGAAATATCAGAAAAGGATTCAAAAAAGAGATCACAAATGATATAGCCTTGAAAGAATGGGTGAATGTCAATAAACAGCTATCATGGAAAAAAGATTGGCC
Organism: Macrotis lagotis; assembly: GCF_037893015.1. NCBI lineage: Eukaryota > Metazoa > Chordata > Mammalia > Peramelemorphia > Peramelidae > Macrotis > Macrotis lagotis. Next base: position 54,715,618 of record NC_133662.1, read on the forward strand.
ATTCCAGTAATGGTAGATGGTTTACACAAAAGCAGAGATAAGGTAGCAGAGGTTGGAGGTGTCACTTGAGATATAACAGATATAGCCTTCCTAAATAAATTTAACATAAAAAAGATAATTTGATAGAGATATTGCAAAATGGGAGGTAGATACCAATTCATCATCATCATTCCACATGCTAAGGGAACATCAAAAGAAAGATTAACATGAAAGAATTGATTAGAATCAATATCAGAGCTTGCCATCTCAATGAAAACCAGCTTATATGTAGTCCTATAACTTTTTCTCATGACAATTACTCAATTGTTAATATTGTTATTTAATGGATTGTTCATTTTCCTGCTTTCCAATCTGGAAGAATTTCTTCTTACTATATAGTTATAAAGGTTTCCCTTAATGAATGAAGTACTATTGATGCAATGTTTAAACCTGGCCCTTACTATAAACATGGCAATAAGAAATGAGAGTTAAATAGCTTGTTTAAATATGCTAGATGTTTAAGGAGCCAATTCTATTTTACCAATCAATATGATTGAATTCTGCTGAAGGAACAACAACAAAAAAAAAAAACTGTGAAAAAGAATGTACAGTTATTGGCTTGGAGCAAACAATCTCTACATGAGTGGAAAAATAAATATGTCCAATACCTCTCTACCTCCCCTCCTGCAAAAAAAAAAAAACCCAAAACAAATCAAAAACTCATTTATTTATTTTTAATTGGCTCTAAGATTTCATTAGAAGTCTCCTAGGAGAAACACCCTTTACTAATATGTATCCTTTTCTTTTAGTAAGTTGCCTAAGGCAACCGAGCTGATAAATATCTTGTTCAAAGTCACACAAACATCATCTGGCAGAGGCAGTATTTGAACAAGCATTTATTAAATTCCTATTGTATTCCATGTACCTAATTCAATTTCTAGTTTTCTAGCCACTATATCACATTTCCTAGAATATTATCTACTGCAAACTGATATAACACGGATTCATGTATACTAATTGATGTAAACCTGAGAAATTAAAATGCCCAATTCACTTTATTAGACAGCTAGGATATGAAAACCTGGGACTAGAAACTTAGGAACTCTATAAAAAGCAGTATCCTAGTCATACAAAGACAAAGTGAATTTTTTTTGCCCTAAGTTTACTGGAGGGCTGCCTCTCCTTTCAATTAATCAATCAACATTATTATGTTCCAGTTACTGGGCTAAGTGCTATCTTTAAACAACAGTGACCACCAGGAAAAAGATGCCTCAGGGTATTCCCCTTTTCTCTAGCCATTGTGGATTTCATTTTCTTCTCTTATCCCTAAGTATCTACTCCTTTGTAGCTAGTCCCTAGTTTTTTACCTTGCTCCATTGTCATTCCAAGGCAATGTGTGAGTCAAGAAGAAAATGAAAGAAGGAATACTGTCTGAAACTCATCCTCCTATTATAGTTGCTTCTTTAGGCTCTGCATTAGTCTCATCAAACATCTCCAATCCTGTTCTTTCTTTTAAATGTCACCCACCAACTTTGAGGTATTCTTGGGTTTCCCAGTGACACTGTAGCTCTTAAGATGAAAAGCTTTGAATTGAATGAACACAATTTTCCTATAAAAATGTAGATTTCCTCTCCTCTTTTGTCACTTATGGGTGACTTTCTTTTCTCATTTAGTATGTCATTCCACTGCTTTGATTCATTCAACATGTATTTATTTATCAATGTTGTTGGGCAACTACGTGACCCAATCGATAGAGTGCCAGTCCTGAAGTCAAGAGGACCTGAGTTCAAATGTGGTCTCAGACACTAGCTATGTGATTGGGCAGGCACTTAACCCTGATTGCTTCCCATCCAAGGCCATCTCAGGTTGTCCTGATTAATATCTGGCACTGGACCCAGATGGCTCTACAGGAGAGTGAGACTGGTGATTTAGAACAGCACCTCCGTTACTCTAATCCAGTTCACATGCTTGTCAAGGCATGACCTCTCTGATGTCATGTCTTCTTTAGAAACAAAGGACAGACATCATCATCAAAGTCTGCTATGTAAAGTTTTACCTGGGAGGTACAGAGGTAAAGAGTGTAGAGGAGAAATAGTTTGACCCTTTCAAAGGAGATTGAACCCAAACTAAGGTAATTATAATAAGCAATATTACCATGATAAGTATATAACATCTATGAAGTGCTTTACATGCATCTTCTCATTTGAGAGTCACACCTTGTAAGGTAGGCGTGAATAAGGAAGCTGAGGGAGAGAGATTAAGTGACTTGCCTGGTCACATGTCTACCAGGGGTCTGAAGTGAAATTAGAACTCATCAGAACTCATACCTTTGGAACTCTAAAGTCCAATACTACCCACTGTGCCACCTAGCTCTCTATGTCATAGAGCATATTAGAAACTCATTTGAACAAGGAAAACTTTTTGCAGGAGATATCTCCTGTAGCATCTTAAAGGATGTGCAAGAATTCCATAAGTAGAGTAGGACAAAGAGAAAGAACATTACATACATAGATGAACAGCTTAAGCAAAGGTAAAAGTGCAGAGAAAATGTACCATATACTGGGACATGAAGAGTATTCATAGAAGGTAAAGTTCATGGAGAAGTATATAAGATCTGATTGGCAAGGTGGGGGGGGTGCCAGCTATAAATGTGTTTGTTAAGGAGGGCTTTTGGATATCAAAGAAGACTCCTGATGCTCATAATAAGTGATTAAGTCTCTGGGTTAGAAACTCACATAAGATAAAAGGATAAAAATAACTGTAAGCAGTGTGTACTGCTAATAGACTACTAGAAAACAAAAAGAATTTGGGCAAAAGCAGAGGTAGGGTCTGCAGAGCCAGTATTTAAATCATAGCTAGAATTCCCAGTTCTAGCAAGGACCCAAGAAGGACACTCAGAGAATATCCTAATGTTGGGGATGGGGCTCATTTATTGGTACCTCTTGAACAAAATCTTTCACATGTCAGTGTCAAACAATGGCAAACTATTTTAAATTTTCATTGAACAAGAATCTTTCTTCTACCCAGGCAATTCTGAATTTGAGCTCAAAACTTTCTAACTCTAACATTATTGATTCTATCACCCAGCTGCTCCAATACAAGTCTGACACATTTCTATACCAGCTAGCATTAAGAAGAATAGCTCTGGCATTACAGATATTTTAACCAGCATGATTGAAATTCTTGACTGAGAGATGATGGAGGAATGTAAGATTCTTCAAGCATGGCATCCACTGTGCTGAATATCAGCAACTTCTGATTAGCATTAATGTAATTAGATAGCAGTATTTACTGCCATATGAAGAAAACTCCAGGTGAATTCATGAAGAATCGGACTGGCCTGAAAAGACTGAACTTGTCCAGGACCAGGGATAGTTCCATAAAAAAGCAATGGAAGCCACTAGTGTAGCTTCTGCTGAGGGACTTTAATTCATTCCCTAGGAAATTAATTAAATCTGATTTATGTATTGCAAAGAGATCAACTAAATAGAAAAGAAGGTAAGGCTGATGCCTGAGGGCAGGAATATATTCAGCTTTCAATTCATTCAGGATGTCTGATTCCTAAATACAAATCAGGTCACCAGAACATAGGAAGGTTATGGAGAAGGTACTAAAAAGAACTTTTGATACCAGTAAGTTACTCAAACCAGGCAATGACTTGATAACTGGTGCTGAATGCTGTCAGATATATCATGTGAGGTAACCACAGTGATCTAATTCTTTCACAGTCATTTATGGGAATTGGGTAACATCGCAATTAACAGGAAGTTTAAGAGAAAACCATGGGAGGCCTAGTGCTAGTACAAAATTATTTAATTTGTGCTTTTCCAAAAACATAGGTTCATGATCTGAAATAACAGATTCTATCCCTCAAAATACTGGGTGCTTTTTTTTCAATGTTCTGACCTTTTGAAAAAAAATTAGCATTCAAAGTAAATTGATCTATTTATAAAAGATTCAACATATGGATGATACATTTATTTTTCAAATTGAAACATAAAGAGGACTGCACCAGGGTGGCTAGGTGGTGCAGTGGATAGAGTACTGGCCTTGGAGTCAGGAGTACCTGAGTTCAAATCCAGTCTCAGACACTTAATAATTACCTAGCTGTGTGGCCTTGGGCAAGCCACTTAACCCCATTGCCTTAGAAAAATCTTAAAAAAAAGAGAAGTGCATCATTGTTAGGCCCAATAATGGAAATGTTACAAAATTAAAATATTAAATGACATTAATCTGGTAAACTTTTATAAAGTATTTCCTATGTTTTCTGTTTCTTTTCTCTGGCACCTTCAAGCTAAGCAGAAATTATTTAATGTGTAAAATAGTTTAACATGTAAAGTTATTAATAAATATGAGTGTAAAGTGAATTAGTAGATTACATTTGAGAAGAGAATTACACTAAAGAATGGAGAGGGATTCAGAGTTTCACAGAAAATATCAGATTATATTTCCTTAATATTAAAAGACTAGCCAAATATTTCTTCTTCAACAGAAACAACCCATTTTCTGAAGGGGAGTAGATGTATCTTTCTTGTATTTCCCTCTCTGCCCTGATTTCAGTAGAGCACTGGGTTGCTGCCCTTGTAATATCATGCAACATAATTGACTTTGATTCATTTAGGTTTACTTACTAACCATTGTTGCTAAATTTTACATGTAATTTAATAGCAACTCTTTTGTACTTTAGTCTAAAGTAGTCTTTAAAAAAACCCAGAAAATTATAATTGTTAATTAGATGATCTTGGGCATGTCACTTAGCATTTAAGGTCTCACTGATGGGTTAGATGGTCTCTGAGTTCTCTTCCAGTTGTATGTCCATGATCTGTTGATGCAATAATCCTCAGTTTAGTTGGCTGATATCCAGAAGTTGGAGTATGTATATAGTTCTTCATGTACAGGGATGATATTACCAATTTAAAGGTAATATCACTTATGGAAATAGATTTGCAGGACCTGATCCCTGCTGTCTTGATTTAACAGCATGTATTTGTAAAATAGCTGGCAGAGGTTAGTGGTGTCATGGTAATTGAATAATGCAGTTATGGAACAGAGAGAAACTAACTAGCCTCTACAGAGATCAGATTTGTTTCTTTGGCCTTATTAACACAATGTTCCCAAGTGAGTCAACTGATCATAACAAATTGAGGAATATTGAATATTAAATAATTGCATGGCCATAGAAACAGGTGTAGCATAATAAACCATTGTAATATTATTAGTAGGAAAAGAAGGGAAAAATGAAGAAAGGTTAAAGAAACTGAAAATAGTTCTAAAAGAACTTTTGAAAACATGTGGCATAAAATATTTGTTACTTTCTTTAGAGGTTAGGACTTAAAGTTACCACCATGTGATACCTTAAGAACTATTAAAAATGGCAATAATATAAATAGAACAATTAAATATAGACTTAACAGCTTCAGGTTACAACAATAGAGGAAATGAAGCATCTTTGTTTTTCCTTCTAAAAACACCAAGGTGTACTTAATTAGAGAAGAAAAAAATGTCTGTTCTGGAAAACTAGAGTTGGTAAGAGGCTAAAAAATTAATAAAATGTTTTCTGATTTTTATTTCCTATAAGGCCTTCAAAATTTCTGATCTTATTCCAAATGGACAAAAAACAGGAATAATTGGTTTGATTATCAATTAACTTGATTGTAAACTTTTGCATAACTTGCAACCCCATTACATATATTTTATGATCTTTTCTGAGGAGCTCTGGCATATATAAGGACTGAATCCCACTAGAATCAATGATTCTATCCACAAATGAGATGCTGAAGAACTGGTTAGAGAAGGAAGTGTTGAAGGAAGTCCAAGAAGAGTACCTTTCTACCAAACAATTACTATAAATATATATATATATATGTATATATATATATATATATATATATATACATACCACTACGTGAAATATTTTATATCTCTTTATATTTGTGAGAGTGCCTCTCTCACAACCAATTTACAAGCCCAATTCCACCAAAAAGAATAGAAACACAGAAATTCACAATGTTTACAGTAAATGTATTACTAAAAAGAAACCAGTAGTTTCTAAAAATTCTATTACATGAAGATAGCACCAAATGATTTCAGGATTATGTTTTAACAACATTTTTATATTTTGTCAACCTTAATTAAACACTAGTTATTATTTGAACTAAAACTTTGAAACTAAATGCAACTGTTTTAATCAGAAAGGGACAGAGAGACAATATGGACTTTTTTCACAAAGGAATCTCTGTTCCTAAAGAGAAAAAAATGTGTATCTTACCAAAAGTGTGTTATTTTAATTGCTACATATGAGGGATAAAAATGAATAATATGTAGTCATGACAAAATGATATAGAGGATATAACAGAATATAAATGAAATATAATCAGAGAAAAATGTACTATCCAAGGCATATAAAAAAACATGTAATTTTATATTTAGAAGACACCTTAGAGATGCCTTAGAACTATGTATTAATTAGACAGAACTTTACCAGAGGACCACTTAAATGAATATTGGTTAAGAAAAGCATGTCTCATTTATAATTAATATCTTATACATTTTAATTTACAGAACTTCTTTCAGATAGTTAGCAACCTTCTAGATGAAGAAAACAAAGAAAAATGGGAAGATGCACAACAGGTAAGATGGATTTGGATATTTTAAATACTATTTTCCTATTAGAGTTGTAAAAATTTAGTCTTGAAATATTTAACTAACTTTTGGGATATTAGTGATGTGGAACAAAAGAAGGAAGAAAAAGAAGGAGCACTAAGCTTCAAGGAAAAAGAACATTGGATGGGGAGCAAAAGGTCTAAAGTTCAAAATCCTGGTTTGGCTATATGTGACCTTAGATAAATCTCTCAATCTCTTTGGGCTAAATAGTTTCAAATTTACCTTTGAGATCTGATCCTTTGAACTCATGCAGATTTTGATGCCATACTTTGAAGACCGCTCTAAAGTCATGACAATATTGTCCTAATTTCAGTAATTTATTTCTTTTAAGGATAAATTCTTAAAAACTTTGTGTTGTTTGATCATCCTCATATTTACAGAAAGAAAAGCTAATTACTTAAAAATCTAACAACTTTCACTTATATTTGACAATAAAAATTTCTTCTACTTCTACCTCAGTTCTCAGGAACCACTGAGAACTGAGGAGCTACTGAGAAAAGGAATCTCTATTTCTTTGGAATTTATAACTGAATTATAATCTAATGAAAGTCACCTATACAAGTGCAAATCTTTACAATGAACTGAGATTTGTAAAAGTGAAGTAGAGCCTAAACAAGAACATTTGTTTTTTTAATTTTCTCACCCTTTGCTCTGACTTTTACTAGTATAGTAGTGACCTTATATGTCTCTGATAAATGAGTCTCTCTCTCTCTCCAGTACCTTTCATTTGCATAATTAGCAACAATATGTTTTTCTTTTTAAAAAGCAGTAATATCATTTTTTAGGGGTTGGCACTACCAACCTTAACTCCTACCCACCTTTAGGAGATAGTTCATGAACTGCTATGGCTCAAAAATCTGCCTCCCCTCCTCTCCCCTATCCCTCAATCCCATCACTTCATGGGCAGCCTTCTGATGATAAGCCTCATTGAATTTCACTAGAATGGACCTTCATTTGATGGCTAGCCATGCACTTGATGTCTATCAGATATTGCACTCCACTAATTAAAAATCTTTTAGGAACCACAATCAGGATCATCTCTATAAGGTATGATAGTAGATTTTTTTCACTAAAAATCAAATATTCATAAATTTACTATTATGCAAAATATTGAGGACCTTCAGAGGGAAGGATTGTTATGTTAAAAATAAAAACCCAAGAAAGAAAAAAATGACTTAAATGGATTTATTTTTTCCTCTCTATTTAAAATATTTATAGTTGCTAATGCAATCTTGATGAGACTTTTATGAGATATACCTTTACTGTTGATGTTATATCTACATAATCGTTTATGTGCTCTCTTCAAAAACCAAGTGTACTTATTTTAGTTTATTTTCAAAAGCACTTTTTAAGATCCTTCTTTCATAGAAAAATATTCCTTTCTTGCAAATACATGAAATGAAATTTAAAGGAGTCATATGCTCATTTTTTGCTCAAATTTGGTTGAATGCCAGGAATCCTTCCTAGAAACCATAATATTCATTAATGAAAAATTAAGATTGGCAATCTTATAGTTTAATTTCTCAATCTAAACTTTTTTTTTTCATAGAGGTAGTAGTTGCTTGGTAGGGAAATCAAGTCTTGGCCACCAGAAAATGAGAGACAAACAATTTTTGCTTCCTGCTGTGATTCATGAATTGTTTAAATTTTTATGAGACCTGCATAAAAATCATATTCAAAAATAATCTTATAGCTCCCCTCTGCTGCCTGAAATAGAATCTGTGGGAAACTACTCATCTACGTTTTATGGAAACCCTCACCTAAAACAATACTAGGAAATACAGTCTCTTTTGTCCTAGGGAGTTAGATAATATTCCTCCATAATGGAGAAGAAATATTCCATATTTAATATTCCATTGGCCTAAGATACAACTTTTAATTTTGTTCCTGAATATTCATGTTGCATGGGTCTCCATTACTTCTCCTTTGTAATAGTATTTGTAATGATGGACCAACTTTAGGAATACAAATTCCATTTATTTTAATTGTATGTAACAACTAGTACAACATCAATAAAAATTTCTCCTACTGAGGAACTGAATATTTCTTTATACTAGTTTAAATTAATGCATGTGTGTTTGGCATTCTTTCAATGGAAAACTTCATTCACTGTAAGCAAATGGTTGAGTTTCCTTCAGAATACAGTTGCATAAGCTAAGCACATCTTTCTAGAGCACTGGAGACCATTAATTATGGGCATATTTAGAACAAACATATAACTATTTTAAACAATGCTGAAATTTATCTGATTCTGTGATTTACTGTGAGATTCTCAACATGAACAAAAGCTAAATGGGGGGCAAAACTTTTTATAGTCATTTCAAATTCCTAATTATATAATCTGTCTGCTTACTTTTGCTTTGAATCAATAAATAGTCTTTGTTTTTCAGAAAGAAGTTTCATTTTATTTTTAGAGATGCTAGATAGTTAAAAAAACTTTTACAATTATGCCAAAAAAATAGCGTATTATATATGAAAACTCATTAACTCTCCCACCCTCAAATTTGTTGTGTAAAGGACTAGAGATCTTTGTGAGAAGACTTATTGACAAGTTTTTTTTAGATTGGTGTATTATTGATATTCTGCCTTTTAAAAAATATAATGATATATCCCAAATCCTTTCTGCATTCAAAAGACTATATTACATAAAATGCTATATATGATGACTTTGTTGTATGGGATTTATAATGAGGGAACTCCTTCTAATAAACAACTTTTCTGCAACTTGAGAGTCTAGAATTGCTTGGAACATTGAGAGATTAAGAGATTTACCCAGGGCCAAGTAATGTTGGTCCAAGGTGGAGCAGGTCATCCCGACTTCTCTGCCTAATCAAATCCAATATACATTTATTCTGTGCCAGGGTCTGTGATAAGCACGTAGGATACAATTAATTAAAAGAAAGACGGTCCCTGACCTCAAGAACTTAAGGAAACAACATACAAAAGGATGCAAAAAATCAGAGAATGTGAGAAGGAACATCAAGGGCTGTTCTATAGAGTTGAAACCAGGCAGAGAAGCAACTGCAAAGTAGAATGAGTTGACTCTATAAAAGAAAGCATTGGGAGAATTTTGATATTCTGACCTCCAGCCCTCCAGTCAGAGAGAAGAGGTTTGATTTAATGGTGGGGGAAATTTGATTTAATGGTGGTGAGATGAGAAGTGATGAGTGATGAGTTTATCCTGGGTGGGATGGCTTGGTCCTAATTTAACTAGGCAGACCAGCAGATGCAAAGTGAAATGATCTGACAGTTCAGTTCTTTCTTTCAAATTTGCTACTTCCCATGCATATATACAAAATGGTATTTGTATATAGAAATTAGCATTATTTTCAATCCTTTTTTGAGCATTAAAAAAGAAAGACTTTTTTTCAAGTTTGTGAATAAAAAGAACAGAGTTCTAGCCTTAATTCTACTCCCAGTTAGTTGTCTATCTCAAAAAGCCACTTATTCCTTCTCATCTTCCATTTTCTAATACAGAAAATAAAGAGGTTAGAGAAAGGTGGTCTCCAAGGATCCATCTGACTCCAAAATTCTATACTCACCCGAAAATATGAGAAAAGCTCATGCTCTAGATAATGTTCTTTTATGGGCAGTTGGCATCATACAGCACTTTAGCAGGGCCCCAGTTAATTCATTTGGGTCCTTATGTGCCATATGTTCAAGTCAGTCAGAAAATAGATTTATCTGTGGAAGATTTGACTATGCTAGTAAATAATATTTATCACAGAGGTATTTTCCAGAAGTAAAGTCTGTAGAGGCCTTTTGAGTCTAGTATGATTAATTTAAATAATCCTCCAAGTCTAGACAAATAAAATTTCTACTCTGCCCAAGATCTAGTCTTACCCCAACTTCCTGGTATCAATACTGTGTTTTTTTCTATTGGTTGATAACTCTCATAACTTTCTATTGGGTTTTGCAAATCCATATCATCCAATATGTAAATAAATCTCTTTTTAATAGCAAGTCAGAAGCTGCTTGGAAAAGAGTAAGGACAGGAGTAGGTACTATTTCATTGGTATAAGAAACTCTTCTAGATAAAGAAATTTTTTCAACTAATGAAGGTCAGCACCTTCTCTTTAATATACAGTTTTTAAAAATTACTTAGAGCTCAGAAAGATTGTAAATTGCCACAGGTCATACAGTCAATATGTGTCAAAGTTGGGGCTTAAACCCAAGTCTTCTTAATCTCTGAAACAGATTCTGTATGCATTATCCCATTCTGCCTTTTCATGAAGCAAACCAATATCTAAATTCTAAAATTTTTCCTCCTTTTTATTTATTGATGTATATGCATATATACACATATGTATAATGATAATAGCAACAAGAAATTACTAACATTTTACACAGGGCTTTAAGGTTCCCAAAGTGTTTTACAAACCTCTTATTTTATTTTGGTAACAACCAAGATATAGGTGCTGTTTTGGAGATGAGGAAGCTGAGGGAGACAGAGATTAAATGACTTGCCCAGGGTCACAAAGCTACTGTCTGGGACTGAATTTTTACTAGTCTAGAACCCTATTCACTGTACCCCTTATTTTCTAGTAAGACTACTTTCGTTGGCATCAACCCACTTATAGGAAAAAGCAAGGTCTTTACAAATTTGCAAAGGTATAGGTGAATTTCAGACTTACTATTTTAAATTGTTCTATTTTTGGAAGTAAGTGCTCTCCTTTCCTTTTATTCTCCCCCCTACCTGTGAGCAAGCAAGACTGACTAAAATTAAAATCTAAAATTAAAGACCCAATGTTCTGTTTTTTCTCAATGTTGTGTTTAAGCAATTGCCATAATGAGAAATTCATCACCAGCTATTTTTGTTTGTTTGTTTCTGAGCTGACAATCCTTAAATGTGTTGCTCTTTTTTTTTATCATGGACGATTAATCATTGCTACACACTGCTATAAAATTCCACTTAACTGTGATAATGCTGGCATCTTTCCTGTTAATAGCTCAAAGCCATTGGTTCACAACCTCTTTAAAACCAAACAGCTCTTTGCATATTCCATGACCTTCTTAAAACAGTATGATGAGTTGTCCTTGATGCTTTTAGACTATAGGAGACAGCGCTATTTTTCATATGATTTTTGCTTGTTTCTGTAGATCTACCCAGGCTCTATAGAATTAATGCAGGTGATTGAAGATTTTATACACATTGTTGGAATGGGGATGATGGACTTTCAGAATTCATACCTAATGACTGGAAATGTAGGTAAGAAATAGGAATATATTTTGTCAAACTCATACTTTTACTGAAATTCACAAATTGCAAGTATGCATTCTATATATTATCATACTTAATGTGTGCAATTTACATAGATCTATATACTCAAGAATATTTTAGTACAAATGCCACAACTTATTTGTATCTGTGCTTTATCCCCTATATATACAGTTTGCATATCTCATATTACTATTGATTATGTATATTTATGTAGATGGTAGATATTTGCTTATATATATGTATCTATAAATATTTAATCTTCTACAACCTGTTTTTTAATAAAGGAGGGATAAAATAAGTAGATTTCTTAAGCATATGTAAAGATTTTATAATAGCATATATTGTATATACATATATTATATATACATATATAATAGCACATGTACATATACATACCTAGTTTTTAATAAATATTTCCTGTTTCCACATGCAAGACATGCACACATGTACATTTACATATCACATGCAACAATACACAATATGTTCATATTTATATACACATATGTATGTTTACATATTTTCCATTGAAGAGGTACACATATATGTACTCACAAAAACATATTTTTCATAGTGTGGCACATGCTTTCTGATATCCCTGCCCTATTATTATCTCATTTAATTTAAGTATAATCTGTATAGTGTATTTGACACATCTTCACATTTTTTCTTACATATGACTATAAAGTATAGTTGTGATGTTTCAGTTATATTTCTCAACTATTGATATTCTATATGGTAAAAAATTTTTAGTTATTTGCTTAACATCTCCAGTATTACTGCAGCTATGGAAGTTTTCATAACCTGCTGTCCAAGACTCTATGAATCACTCAGATTCCTCTAAACTACTTGTTCATTTATTTAAAAAGTATCCCAGCAATTCAAAACATATTTTTCATGGAGAGTCATTCTTAATACATACATATATATATATATATATATATATATATATATATGTATGTATATGTATATGTATTCTCTAGTGGGATTCAATTACAATATATATCATCACAGGCATTTTTATAGGACCATAATTGTATTGAGTGAACTGACAGTTATAATAACCAAAATGTCCCTTCTATTCCCAATGTTAGAACTACCAAGGGCAAATAAATTATTTTCTTAAATGCTATAGGTATTGAGCAAAAAGTATAGTAATTTCATTTTATGTTTCTTGTAGCTTCCTTCCATGACATATCTGTGACTTTGCATAGAATAATTTACCAGTGTAAAGCCCAAGTTACTAGATTAGCTCCTAGTTTATGTTTTTATATAGTTAATGCAGACACTAAAACAAACATATAGATAATATCTTGAGAATTATAAGTGTAGTGATTTCAAGTCAATTGAACTAAGTCTAACCAAAGCTAGTATTCTATTATATATGTGTATGTATATGTGTACACACATACAACACACACACATATATATATATATATTTGTATATATATATATATATATATTTATAATTCTCTGTGAGAACAGATTATTATAGGACAAAAGAAGTTCTTAACTTCTAGAAAAAGTAATAGTACTAATATTATTATTCACTATCCACAATTAACTAGTCCAAATTCATATTTCTTTAAATTCAACAATCAGCCAAAGAAAGATGGAATTAAAATAATTTGATAGCATTATACGGACACATTTCTAAGCATTTCCTGGATCATTTTCTACATCAGTCACACTCCCTGATATCGGAAAACTATTAAACACACAAACTCATTCCTATCACTTATAGAAGTGTCTTACTCCCAATTCTAGATCAGAGGAGAGTGTCATTTCGCTTGTATCTTACACACAGTAGCCACATATTGAATATAGTTGAATGAAATGGGAAGTTGGAAAAAAAAATCACTTAACTTCCAATAGCCTTCTTCTGTTACTCAAATATTCAAACGATTCTGAGATTCCATCGGTGTGGATATTCTGTCCAGGAATGAATATTGTACTTCATCCACACCTGCTTATGCAGGGCCTCTCTCATCTATATTCCCACAGAAGTTTATTAAGGGTTTACCCAACATATGTCACTTTCTCTCAAGGATACCAGAGAAGTACAAAGATATCAGGTCTTAAAATAAAGTTTTCTCCATTAAACTTTTTTGGAAAATTGTAAAACCATATATATATATATATATATATATATATATATATATATATATATATGTATATATAATACTAGTTTGAGAAAACTTTAGATTCCAAAGGGCATTCCTCTACTTCTGGTTATATTTAACTTTTAAGTTTGCTTTTAATGGGGTTAAATGACTTGCCCAAGGTCACACAACTAGGTAATTATTAAACATCTGAGGTTAGATTTGAACTCAGGTCCTTCTGACTCTAGGGCCAGTGTGCTAGCCAGTGTGCTATCCACTGTGTCACTTAGCTGCCCTTGAAATTGTTCGAGGATATTATTCTTGTATCTACATGTGTATAGTTTTTGAATAAACTTTAAAATATATTTTGTTTCTTATTGTTGTTCAGTCATTTCAGTCATATCCAGCTCATCATGACCTCATTCAGGTTACTGTTGGCAGAAATACTGGAACAGTTTGTCATTTCCTTCTCTAACTAATTTTATAGATGAGGAAGATGAAGCAAATAGAATTAATGACTTGCCCAGGGGTCACACAGGCAGTAAATGTCTGCAGCTGGATCTGAGATCAGCTCTTCCTGACTACAGTCCCAACACTCTATCTAGTATTAAACTATTAAAAAAAAAGGATGGGGGTTAGGAGGTGGTTCTTGTCACTGGGACAGGTTAGTTCCTCAAATTAATTTCATGAATCTATATTAAGTTTTCTAAAACTTAATGTCTATTAAGATGTGATGAAGTCCAATTGAGTATTACACATGTGAACTTGTAGCATTGCTTTTAAGTGGCTTAATTAGAAATATTCTATGAATCTACAACAGAAACTTGGAAGTGAATTATAACCCTTTTTCTGTCTTTTTTGAGTCATGAAATAGTAATCATATAACATTTAAATACAGTGTTTCTTTGAGGAAAAAGAAATTGACTGAATAGTTAAGCAATTTGTTGATAGAGAACTCTGAAACAGAATGTAGCAGGATTAAAAACTAAAAGATAAATAAAATAAAGGCATTGAAAGTCTCAATGCTATTTTTAAATGTCTTCTTTTTTTTTGGATTTTTTTTTTTGCAAGGCAATGGGGCTAAGTGACTTGCCCAAGGTCACCTAGCCAGGTAATTATTAAGTGTCTGAGGTCTGATTTGAACTCAGGTTTTCCTGACTCCAGGTCTGGTGCTCTGTCCACTGCACCTCCACTGCCTTCTTAAATGCCTATTCTCCTAAAATGCATACTAATAACCAAAAAGTCATGGGGGGGTGGGGAATAACCTAGTATTATTAACAGGCAAGGACAAACCACATATTACAAGAGGAAAAGGCATCTTTGAAAACTAAAAAAATTCATTAAGTGAGTAGAATAGTAGCATATCTAGCACAAAATAGGAAATTAATAAGTTAATGCCAAAACAAACCATGAAGACTACCTTATAAGGGACCAGGCTGGTTATTAAGGCAAATCAAGGAAAGGAAGTCAGCTGCAGCACTCTTAAGATTGTTGACAATTGACAAGATGTGCTAACAGAAGAAAATAAGTTCCCATGGGATAGAGGAAGATGGCTCCTGGAAATTTCTATGGAAACAGGGATTTGAGCATATAGATAGGTTTTGAGGTAGAGGAAGTCTGGATAGAAGGTTTTTTAAATACCTTTTGGGGGAAAAAAGAAAAATCTGAACTTAGACAAAGGCAATAGAATCTTGGATTTTCTTGGACAATGAAATTGGTTAAAGGGTGAATAATGTTATCATTTCATCATAGTTTTATTTTTATCCTTTAAGACTATCTCTCAACTTTTCTCAATATTTCTGCCTTCATCTTTCCTTCTAAATCAGACATTCCAAGTAAAAATGGATGAATTTCAAAGACTTTGTGAATTTGGATGGGTGGGATTACTTTATTCTTAGCAATTGTTATCTAAAATCCAGCATTTTCTTCGATTATACTTTTATCATTATTATGCCACTTATAGTAAAGGACCAACATCGTCTTTTAATGATGTCATTGTGCTACTTTGATTGGTATATCCTTTTAGATACAGTGTCACGTCTCACTGCCTCCTGCTAACATTGTCTCTCCTTTTTTCTCTGTGACCATTATGTTTTTGTTACTAACTCTAGTCCACCAGATCAGTTGGTTCTGCCATCCTTTTTTTTTTAATTTATAGTTATTTGTTTTTTGATTTCCCTTAAATCCCAGAGGAGGAGATTCACCATTCAATGAAAATAAAAAAGCCTTTGTACCCCTCATCATTGGACTAGAAGGGAAGGGTCTTTAGCCTTGTGCAACTTTATCTGCAAGAGGCAAAAGATCATTTCTCTCTGGTCTTAACTTCAGCAGCTAAATTCTTTTGACGTACTGACCAGACAACCGGGTGATTAGCACCTTCAGCTATTTAGTCTTTCTTTAAACATACATATCTAGCCTCTTTCTGAATTACAATTAAAAAGTTCCTTTAAACAGCATTTATTTTCAGATTATCAACTTCTATTCTTTATATTTTATAATACATAATAATAATAATAATCTATAATCTTTAATTCCATATAATAATTCAAAGAACTGCAAAGGAATGTATGAGTCTGAGTCCAAATGGGTTTCCTCAGCCCACAGAATCTCTGAGAGTGACAATGAAAATAACTAGATTGTGAAAACCCAAGGAACCAAAAAATACTAAAATCTTCCACCTTAGTTTCTTTGTTCTAAGGTCAAATCTTTCTTATGCAAATGTGACTGAAAATAAACTTCTTAGATTTTGTGCTGGCTCTGAATTCTTAAGCATATTCATATTATATCTTATGATATGTTTATAACACTTCAACAAAAAAACTAAGCTAAACTATATTAATTTAATTCTTCAAAAACAAAAAATAAGCAGGAAAACAATAGCCATACCTTTTCATGTTAATTGGTTTTCTTTTTACTATGTTGGACCTCAATTTCTTTTCCCTTCCCCATTTCAATGAATCTGTGGTCTTCAAAGAAAAAAAAATGTGCTCCTTCTTAGCTTTAAAGTATAGACTTTATACACAATTGATACTTATTTTTAAATAGCACACAAATTAAAAATTTTATATGAGGTAATCAATAAGTAAGCAGTATTTTCATTTTTCATGGACCATCTATAATATCCACATTAAATTTATTACTGAGTCTCAATGTGTATTACTCATGGCTTCTAAAATGTAAAGTTGGCCTCATTTTTAGTCATGTTTCTGAAATATATTTGGGGCTATATTTTTTTGAGGATAAGCTTATTCATCATAGTAACTGAATCATACTCTTCCTGGAATGATCATTTGAAATTCCTGTAGTAATTTGACTAGATGAAGGTGCAGTATGTTCAGCATAAATTAAATAACTAGTCTAAAGGCTTTTGCTTAGGGCAGGGGGCCAAGTTGACTGGTGAGTAATGGTGGGGAGTGGGGGGGCACAGAATAGAGTTGAGCTGTAATTGATTGGGAATATCACATTTTGCTTCCAATTTTCAGAGCTTTCCAACCCAGGTTGAGTTATATCTACCTCAAATAGGTATCATTGTCAACATTTTAGTAGTTTTTAAGATTGGTATAATTTCAGAAGTTTGTTGGATTTACTTATCTCCTTGTAGATTTTATTTTAAGGATGGAGATAGAAGACATATAAAAGACATCTGAGTTTGAATGTATATTCATACAGATAAGATGCCATTTTTTTCTGGTTGAAAAATCCAATAAAATGTAAGCTCCTTAAAGGAAAGGATCTCACTTTTGTTTTCATAATCCTGGCATCTAGCATGGATAATAAACAACTGTTACATGATAATATTTCTTTCTTGATGTATAACAGGATGTATATTGAGCAATTATCATTTTTAATAAATAGGGTTTCTCTTTGATTGGACAAATGAAGAATCTGTTTAAAAGTATTAATTTTAAGTTATCATTAGTCTAAAAATATCCAAAACATGGAATAAGCAAAAGAGAACTTGTCAAATTGATGTAAAGGGGTAAAGAAACTTATGTTCTTTACACTGAGGAGAACCTCTAATTGCTTTTACTCAATGCCTACTTACTCTTAATATAAAAATATTTCTAACATGAATGTAGATTTCTAACCCTCAGAAGATCAAAGGAAGCAATATTTTAAGAACATTGATAAAGTAGAGATTATTTTCAGAAGGACAAATAGGATGGTGAAGGGCTTTGAATGAGGATCAGGGGAAGTTCATGAGCATTTTTATTTTTATTCAAAGAAATTTTTATTTTTAGGTTTTTGCAAGGCAAATGGGGTTAAGTGACTTGCCCAAGGCCACACAGCTAGGTAATTATTAAGTGTCTGAGGCCAGATTTGAACTCAGATACTCTTGACTCCAGGGCTGGTGCTCTATCCACTGTGCCACCTAGCCACCCCAACATGAGCATTTTTAAAAGCAGTATGTCAGTATTCTTGAAAAACTATTACAAGGAGGACAGCTCAGAATTGATCAGTTTGATCTTATAGGACACAAATAGAAGCAAGGGGTAGAAATAACAAAGAAGTCATTTCAGGCTTTATTCTGGGGAGAGGAAAGGATTAACACATCACACCCTTGTGAGCACAGGAACACCAAGTAAAATAAAAAAAAATCCTTCCTAACAAATACAGTTATTCAAAGATGAAATGAGGGACTTTGGGAGGTGATAGGTTTTCATTCCTCAAAAGCCTTCAGAGTCTGGATGATTTGTGGCATACATTATAGTAGAGATTCTTTTCACATGTAAATTAAGCCTGGTTGCCATCAAGATATCTTTTATTTCTCAAATTCTATGAATCTATGATAGACTAGCCATATATGAACAAGCATACCCAATCCTGACTCATCCAACTTCTTTGTGAAAATTATCGGTGATGAAGATTTCTCCCTACTTTATCAGAAAATCCATCCTTTATTTGAACAGTTTATTTGCTAGGAATTGCTTCACTTTCATTGATATGAAATAGTTATTTTTTTCACTGTGGGGATTAGGAGTACAATTCCCAGTGATCTGGAAAACCTACACAAAAATTTTTTTGGTTCATCATACTAGAGAAGACTAAATTTTTCCTTTTTCTTTTAGGATGTTTATAGTATTTTATTTAAAATTTAGGTTAAGTATTTGGTTATAAGCTAAATTTGGATCAATGTTAAGTAAACATACTGCAACTTCCAAAAAACTCTCATTTACAGTAATTTTTTATGCCAACCCACAATATAACAAAATTGTAATAAAGTTACAAGGGGTCAGCTAGGTGGAGCATTGGTTAGATCACTGACTCTTGGGTCAGGAAGACTGGAGTTCAAATTCAGCCTCAGAAACTTAATAATTACCTAGCTGTGTGACCATGGGCAAGTCACTTATTGCCTTAAATAAATAACATTTAAAAAATAAAAAGAAAGTCACAATGTAGAATGGATATGCGTATGCATCTTACAGATTCTTTCATTTATCGTAATTCTTCTAATTTGAGCACCTTTTCTCCATGATACCTCTTCATATCCTTGGAGATAACAATCATAATACCATGCTCCTTATCCCCCTACCCCAAACAGTTACTATTGGCTCAAGCAGTGGTATAGTGAAAAGAGTAATAAATCTGAAATCAAAACTGAGTTTAAGTCATGACTGCCACATATTAGCTCTGTGACTTTGGGAAAAACCATTTAATTCCTCTGAGCTCCAATTTCCCTAGATATAAAACGTGTATTCTTATACTTCTACTTGTATTATATAAGCTAAGATATCCAAAAGTGCTGCTATCTGTAAAAATCCCAGGAATAGTAAACTACTACATAAACATCAGTTATTATTTAAATCATTATTAAAATTTGATATATTAATAAAAATTAAATAGAATATCCTGCATCTTTCAATAAAAATTAATTTTAAAACTCCAGCTATGGGAGACAGATCTCAGTGACTAATTCCTCAGTGTATTAGTCTCCCTAGTGAACAGGAGATGAAAAAAAAATCTTTGTCAGGTAAGAAAGAACCACATGCTAAGATTATTTCCAACTAGACTTTAAGCCTAGCTATTATACAGAAGAAAGATTAAAATGACATAGAAAATCCTTTGCTATCTAATTATATTTAGATTTAGACAATCAGTATACATGAAGTTGAATTTTTTTTAACTTTTCTCATTATTAGGGATAAAAAAGTCTCAATAGAAAGGCATCTTATTTT